>NC_142707.1:29616802-29919833 GCF_055471065.1 Atractosteus spatula
AACAAAAACTTAAATGTTTAAATTGTCTAGAAAAGGTCTGCTTCAAGTACACACAAGGTTATCACCTGAATAAGAAAATTCAATACATACTTAAATTACAGTTAAATCATACAGTAGTCATAATCTCATCAGCAAGAAGCAGTATCATATGAAAAGCTAATTGTGTGGGTTTAACATCTGATTTAAAGCAGGCACTAGATTTTGTGAGTACATTATAGGGCAATGCTTTTTTGTTGCATTTGTTTTCAAACTAACTGTACTATTCTGCGGAGATCAAAAACACCAATGTTTTATGTGGTTATTGTGTATGTTGTTGCAAGCCTACAATTACAATAGAAGAAACAATGTAATGAAAAACTGTACAAAACTAATCACTGCAGACTCATCTAGAGCTAACGTAAACATGTCAGATTTAATTTTAACGATAATTATTTACAAAAAATAGCAGTAAGCTCCAGTCATAAACACAGCACAGGAAGGCCCAGTGGCTGCCCAACAGAGTTACCAACCCTAACACTACCATACCCTCTGACATGTAAAACAGGAGCTGTTTCTCTAAGAACTTACCTAAAACAGATGGATGACAGCCTTTTTTCTTTTTTGAGCGACTACTTTTTTTCCATGGCAACCATTTACTAAAACTCATTCTCAAAATACCTAAATAACTGTACGTGTAAAAAAACAAATAGCCAATACAGGAAGAGGAAGTGGAAGACTGCAAGGTATGCTGGGAGTATTTGGTTATTCTTTAGGCAGTACAGTCTTAATTTCCACAAAAACCACATGAAACGTTGTTACGGAAATAGGTTACCTAAATTAGCATTTTAGCTTTCATTTTCCTCTAGCAATACACTGTGCATGCCCCAATCACAGACAAAGCATACATGTAAGACCGGGGGTCTCAGCCAAAAGGCGGATTTTTGAGAAACCACTGGTAACCATGTGTTACAACCTAATAAAACAGTAACCAGTAACACTGCGCCCCAGCCTATTCTGTAAGACAACATTTCTAATTTACAGAGAAGAAAAGTGTTTGCAGGACATAAAATACCTCCGGGGACATTTTCAAATCAAAATCTTGACAAACTCCACACAAACATAAAAAAAATCTGAAACTGCAGTCTAGTGATTTGTGGTGGACTTAAGGATAGTCATTCCTGCTGAAATGCACTCTGATCCAATGAGAACAGCTCACAAATCAAAGGGAGTTTCCCAGTAAATGTGCGACATGCAAAGCACAAGAAGCTGCTTAAAAGCCACACTTAACTCTGAATAAACTTAAGTCCTACAATTCCTTAAAAGATTCTGGCATTAACCACTCCTACTATGATGGATATAATCTACTGACTTTAGAATTAGCATCACTTTAGCAAAGCCCCATGGTTGTGTTAGTTCAGGCACTGCAGCCTTAGAAACAGATGCACGTGGGAAGGAAATTACTTTCAGCTGTTTAGTTTTTTTAACTCTTCTGTTCTCTACAACAAGGAAAAGGAAGACTGAAAGTACAGCTTCCCCCGAATCCGAGTCCTGTCCAACACCCTTCCGCTAGAGTGCAACTTTCCATTCCCAATAGGCTGCTGCTGGCAGCGAGAGAAGCAGGACAGCCTTCCTAATATTCCTGCTCCTGTGCTTTTCACCTCCTCGTGCGAATAGCAAGGTGATGATAGATGTCGAGTCGGCTGTATCAGTACACAGCACACTTCCCACTGCACAGAGCACATGCTGCATCCGCTCTGCTGCTTTGTTTCAGCACTTCTAACAGAAGTCGGCCCATTTGAACACGTTATGGAAATACAATACATGAGATGTAAAATCTTGACATACAAAATCTAAATTGTTAAATAAATTTACAAGCAGTTACACTGACAAAGCATATTGCATCTTCTCCATGGCATATACCAATATAAATTATTCTTCTGCACTTTCGTTAATCCTTACTATAAAATAACAAGAGGGTGAACAATTTGAAAAAGCAGGAAGAAAATAAATGAATGTTTGTGAATGAAATGAAATGAAAAACTGTGAATGTTTAAACACTGTCAGTATGCAGGCTAACGGATTGTATCACTGTAAAATACACTACAGCACATATGATAAAGTGCTCATTTAATATAACACAGAATGCTTAAACAAATATAGAAACATGTCTGGTGGCAGTAAAAAAAAATATAAATGACCCTTGACTTATATAATGTACAGTGGTGTGAAAAAGTGTTTGCCCCCTTCCTGATTTCTTATTTTTTTGCATGTTTGTCACACTGAAATGTTTCAGATCATCAAACAAATTGAAATATTAGACAAAGATAACACAAGTAAACACAAAATGCAGTTTTTAAATGAAGGTTTTTATTATTAAGGGAAAAAAAAAATCCAAACCTACATGGCCCTGTGTGAAAAAGTGATTGCCCCCTAAACCTAATAACTGGTTGGGCCACCCTTAGCAGCAACAACTGCAATCAAGCGTTTGCGATAACTGGCAATGAGTTTTTTACAGCGCTGTGGAGGAATTTTGGCCCACTCATCTTTGCAGAATTGTTGTAATTCAGCCACATTGGAGGGTTTTCAAGCCTTAACCGCTTTTTTAAGGTCATGCCACAACATCTCAATCCGATTCAGGTCAGGACTTTGACTAGGCCACTCCAAAGTCTTCATTTTGTATTTCTTAAGCCATTCAGAGGTGGACTTGCTGGTGTGTTTTGGATCGTTGTCCTGCTGCAGAACCCAAGTGCGCTTCAGCTTGAGGTCACAAACAGATGGCCGGACATTCTCCTTCAGGATTTTTTGGTAGACAGCAGAATTCATGGTTCCATTTACCACAGCAAGTCTTCCAGGTCCTGAAGCAGCAAAACAGCCCCAGACCATCACACTACCACCACCATATTTTACTGTTGGTATGATGTTCCTTTTCTGAAATGCTGTGTTACTTTTACGCCAGATGTAATGGGACACACACCTTCCAAAAAGTTCAACTTTTGTCTCGTCAGTCCACAGAGTATTTTCCCAAAAGTCTTGGGGATCATCAAGATGTTTTCTGGCAAAACTGAGACGAGCCTTTATGTTCTTTTTGCTCAGCAGTGGTTTTCATCTTGGAACTCTGCCATGCAGGCCATTTTTGCCCAGTCTCTTTCTTATGGTGGAGTCATGAACACTGACCTTAACTGAGGCAAGTGAAGCCTGCAGTTCTCTGGATGTTGTTGTGGTGTTTTTTCTGACCTCTTGGATGAGTCGTCGGTGCGCTCTTGGGGTAATTTTGGTCGGCCGGCCACTCCTGGGAAGGTTCACCACTGTTCCATGTTTTCGCCATTTGTGGATAATGGCTCTCATTGTGGTTCGCTGGAGTCCCAAAGCTTTAGAAATGGCTTTATAACCTTTTCCAGACTGATAAATCTCAATTACTCCGTTTCTCATTTGTTCCTGAATTTGTTTGGATCGCAGCATGATGTCTAGCTTTTGAGGATCTTTTGGTCTACTTCACTTTGTCAGGCAGGTCCTATTTAAGTGATTTCTTGATTGAGAACAGGTGTGGCAGTAATCAGGCCTGGGTGTGGCTAGAGAAATTGAACTCAGCTTTCCAAAGATGTGATAAACCACAGTTGATTTATGTTTTAACGGGGGGCAATCACTTTTTCACACAGGGCCATGTAGCTTTGGATTTTTTTTTCCCTTAATAATAAAAACCTTCATTTAAAAACTGCATTTTGTGTTTACTTGTGTTATCTTTGTCTAATATTTCAATTTGTTTGATGATCTGAAACATTTCAGTGTGACAAACATGCAAAAAAATAAGAAATCAGGAAGGGGGCAAACACTTTTTCACACCACTGTAAATTATCTCACTTTGCTTATCAAAATGTGTTCAATATCTCAGACACAATTATACAGATTAGAATTATGTTGCCAAAAGTTTAGGAATGACTTAATACTGTTTTGAAAATGTTAAACAATTTCTTTGTTACACATAGAAAATCTTTAAACTGGCCACATGGAAAAGCATGATTTTTCATTGCAAATGACGCCTTCACCAATCCTTTACACCAGGAGTTTCCTGCCCAGGTCCTGGCTCTCTTTCCAGCCCAGCTCTTTCTTTAAATGAATCTTTCACTGACCCAACGAGTTGCTTGACTGGGAACTTTTTTTCTGTTCAAAGTTTGACGAACGGGAGCTACCTGTAAAATTCAATACTCAAAAGAAAACAGCCAACGTTTTGGGAAGTGAAAAGAGTGTTCAAACTGATCATTTTATGGGGTCAACAGAGGGTTGAGTTGTGTAACTGGAAAGAAAAGAGCAGAGTGCGTGTGGGTGGGTCCCCAGGACAAGGGATGGGAAGCTCTGATCTACACAACTGAATGAAAACCGTAAAAAGCCAGAAGACAGTTTACAGTCTGCAACACTGAACATTAAGTCCCCACAGTGCTGCACCAATTCCCACCTCTCGAGTCTTGGTCAACCTCTGCGGCTGAAACAGCTCATGTCTCCACCACTGTCTTCCCAAGTCAAGCCAAGCTCACAAGCTCACGGTGTCCCCTAAAAAATTATGAGACAATCTCTGGGTTGCTCTATTGTGTTCCACCAGTTGTGTATATAGAATATATATACAGATACAGTCATATTAAACCACTCCAGCTCCACTACTTCAAGCTAAAAGTTACTCTGAAACTGAAAACTAAACTAACACAGATGAGAACAAAGAATAACTGAACAAAGACATTTGTCCAAAAAAACTTGCTCGTTAAAAAA
Source organism: Atractosteus spatula (assembly GCF_055471065.1). Lineage (NCBI taxonomy): Eukaryota > Metazoa > Chordata > Actinopteri > Semionotiformes > Lepisosteidae > Atractosteus > Atractosteus spatula. The sequence continues at coordinate 29,621,540 of NC_142707.1, forward strand.
AAACTCTCATTAAAGACCACAGCAGGCCAGAAGGAATATCTTAGTCAGACATTTTTAATATTATACAGCCTGTGCTGCAGAGTTTGTAATAATGCACTTGATTGAAAATCCCCAGAATGCAACGAGCCCACGCTGGGACCACAAACTACTTCATTCCATCTCCATGAAGGTGGCCTCATTCCTGCTCCTGGATTCCATAGTTCACTCACTTAGTAACTATCTGTCCGGGTTATGCTCTCCCTTTATTCATTCCGGTGCTGACACTAGTAATCACATTTCGTACATACCACTGGCTCCATTATGCTCAAACAGCCACTGGCGGGCATCCTGGCCCCTCCGTCATCACACAGCAATCAAAAGAAGGGTAGTCGGAGGGCCCAGCTGGAGCCTCCGGGAGCAACATACAGGGGCGTGCTGCTCACTGGCACCTGGCCTTAAGATAAAGATCAAAGTTCCCTCGCCTGACCTGGACTGTGCACTTTCCCAGTCGCCAAATCTACAGAACAGCACCAACTTAAAGACAGCCACCCTGGCCTGTCCTTTGGAAACAAAGCATTACCCTCTCATTCTGCTCCTCCTACTAGCTAAATGAGCATGTAGGCCTAATGACATTTCAGTCTGTTTTTTATGTGAAATAGCATATTTCATATAAAACAGTTTAGATCCCTGACCCCCCTGTTATATCAGGAAAAAGGTACAAGCAAACTGGCAGCATATGACAATAGCAAAAAAGCATACTGTATCTGGAAATATTTAATTGAGTATCATGAACTTGGCATTCAACTTCTCTTAAATAAGCCTCTGGGAAAAGTGTTGCGAGAACAAGGATGACTCCATTTGTTTTCCTGGCACAGGCTGTTATTTACATGTTCTTGTGCTGACACAGGTTGTCACAGAGGGTATCATTGACATAGGACATCTGTTGTAACAGTACCTAAAAGGATTGGTCTTGGCTTGCACTTAAATGCCACTGAGCAATTACAAAATTACCCTACTTACCTGCAAAATCCATTCTTAAGCACAAAAGCATGTGAGAAAACACAGCACATAAGAGTCAAACTCGGATTTCGACTGATTCGGTTTTGCATTGCATTTGCATAATCTTTCAAAAACCGGCTCAATCCACACAAAAAAAATATTCTCGCTTATCCCAGGTATTGGGAACAGGTACTGCGGCTCAAACAAGTAAAATGACACTAGCTGTAAAGTTAAAGAAAGTTTGCTCAAACATATCAGATTGGGGTACAAATGGAGTCTATTGGTTACTTGTCATTCCACTGATGGTCGGAAAGTTGAGTTCACTTGAACAGCTCTGACCCTTGGATGACCCAGAAGTAGTCATTGAGAGCAGTGAGAGAACTACAGCTGTGCCGTCTCCCACACACTGGCTGTGCAATGAACATAAGAAAGGTTACAAAGAGGAGGTGCTTCAGCCTATCTTGACCATTTGGTAATTAGAAGTTCTTTGATCAAAGGATTTCATCCAGCCTGTATGCCTGTAAGAACCCAGGAAATCGACTTCAACAACATATGAGCTTGTTTCGTACTCCCACCACCCTTTAAGTAAGTGCCTCCTATTCTCTTTTTTAAATGAACTACAATGCAGTTTCCCTTTTTGACCTCTAGTTCGAGTTTCACTGTTCATTCTGAAGAAATGCGCTGGGTTGCATTTGTCAGTGCTCTTGAAAAATTTGAATTCTGAAAACGTTTATTTTTCAGTCTGTTAGTGTAGGGAATTCCCTTAAACCCCAGAATGTGCCTGGATACCTTTTACTAGACTGATTCCAGAGCAGCAATCTTTTCTATAATGTGGTGACCAAAATTGTCCACAATATTCTAAATCAGACCTTACTAGAGCCTTATACAATTTTAACATAAAATCCGTTGAATAAATTTTACATTTTTCACTATATATCCTACCATGTGTCTTTTTAATTGCTATCCCACACTGTCTCAAAAATGTAAATACGTCAACATCAACTCCTCCCTTTTTCAAAAGTAATCCTTCTAGCTGAGTGCTCTCATTCTGTATTTATAGTTTACATTTTTTCTTCCCGCATGCAATACTCTGCACTTGTCTACATTAAACGTCATCTACCAGGTGTTTTCCTAGCCTTCTATTTTAGAATTGCCTTTGTTGCTTCTAGAGTGTTTGCTAATACTTAGTTTGGTATCACATGCAAACTTGACTAGTTAATTAACTATTCCAGAATCTAGATCATTGATATAAGTTAAAAGCAGCAGTTGTCCTATTGCAAAACCCTGCAGTACGCCACTAATTACACCTCTTCAATTAGAGTATTTACCCCTTACCTGTACCAGCTGTGTTCTACTTAATGAGCAATTCTCAATCAATTAAAGAACATACCCTGAATGACTACCGCCTTCAATTTGAAAAAGCTCTTCTGAAAATCTAGATACACTATTATCATGTGTCCAATGTCTATCACTGCCGTTGCTGGTTCAGAGAAGATTTATTCATATTGAGTGCTTCTCAGACATGAAGCACGTCTCCTTCTTCTATGTTGATACTAATTAAAATGGACCTTTGTCCTGCTGCTGCCCGAGGCGTGTTGTTGACTTCTTCCCTAGCGAACACCTGAGTGAAGTACACGTTCTGTACATCAGCCATTTCTCTTTCATTTTCTGGAAGTTTCCCTTTTTCATCACAGTTACATTCTATTTCATTCTTTATGGTTCTTTTGCTGTTGTAGCGCTGAAATAATTGTTTTTGCCTCAATTGCCATATTCCTTTTATTTTCTCTCTTGGCCTTTCTAACATCTTTTTTTTTTAACTGTGCTAACAATTCACTGTATAATTTTTAGAAAGCATTTCCTTTTCCTTATAATTTCGGGTAGAGGAGTTTATTGCTATATGTACATGTACACTGGAATTCTTATTCGTGCTCCTCTCTCAAGACAATCACACCATGCAATGTAGACAGTTCATTACAAACATAATAAATAATAACAACCAGAACAATAAATGTTGCAGAGAACAATAAATATGTTGGAGTGAAAATAAATAAAAAATCTGAGGCAGCTGACAGTTTCCGCTGCTGTGCCCTTGATGCTGATTGGGACTTGACTACCTCTGGGTCTCCTGAAGTCCACAATGTCTTGCTTGTCTTGTTGACATTCAGGGACAGATTGTTGTCAAGACAACACCATCTTGTAAGATGCTCAACCTCGCTTCTGTCTTTTTGCATACCCCAAGTTGCTCTCCATGAGACACGCAGACACACACAGAAAGGGTCAGCCATTTATACAGCACCCCTGGAGCAGTTGGGTTTAAGGGCCTTGCTCAAGGGCCCAATGGAGTAGGATTACAGGATACAAACCGGCAAACTTCCAGCCACAAAGCCACCACACCACTCTGAATGTATGCTAAGTATGCGGACTCACTGTTGTTGCTCATCAGGTTTTATCTGTTGGTGTCATCTGCAAACTTAATAATGTTGTTGTTACTGTATGTGGCTGTACTGTCATAGGCCAACAAGGAGTACAGCCTAGGACTCAGACTGTAGCCTTGGGGAGCTCCAGTGTTTAGGATCACTGTAGAGGAGATATTGTTGCTAATTTTTAATTTTCACCACCTGAGGTCTGCCTGTCAGAAATTGTGCATCCAGTTGCAGATAGGGTTTCATAAGCCCTGATTCCTGAGATTTGGGAGGGGATTGGCAGGAATAATTGAGTTAAAGGCCAAGATGTAATCTATAAACAACATCCTAACATAAGTGCCACACCTGTCTAAATGTTCTAGGGCAGTATGTAGTACTACAGATACGGCATCATCAACTGACCTATTTGGGTGTTAAGCAAACTAGACTGGGTCAAGACTGGGTCTGGGATAGTGCAAATAATATGTCAATAAGAGTCTTTCCAGGCACTTGGTGACCTTCATGAGTGTAAATGCTCTACACACCTCATGTTAAGAGAGCTGTAACACAAAGTCCCCTGGCTCACTGGAAGCCTTGATAGCAGGTTCGGTGTTCTGAGCCTCAAACTGGGAGTGAAAGTTGTTCATCTTATGTGATGGTTATGCATCAGTGGAGGAAATGCTGCTGCTGTTCTTTCATAGTTTGTGATAGCCTGCAAGCCTTGCCACATGCGCCTTGAGTCTTCCTGTTTGTATTCCAATTTTGCTAATTGATCTGTAGAACCATTTCGGAGACTGTGTTTTGCCCTTTGATTTACTCACTTTTGGGATATATTCGTTCCGCAATTCAAGAAAAATCTGGGTAAACTGTTGGCATCCAGTTAGGGCTGGGCGATATGGCCAAAAACTTTTTCATATCAGTCAATATCGATAATTATCAAGATAAATGTCAAATCATTATTTCTTTCATGTTTAAAGGCAGATTTTTTCTCCTGAGTGAAAGTTGAAGAAACCAGACAGTTAATTGGTAAATTAAGCAACTCTTTATTTTAAGAACACAACAAACACTTGCCAAACAGCAGAAACATTAAACAAATCTGAGGTAGAGAGCAGTCAAGTCTTTTTTATGTCAAAATATGCATGAGTAAAATTAACAAAATAAATATCTTAATAGAAAAATTAAATACTGCGGTGTGATAAAACACACATAGAAAATGGCTCAGACAGACTGCAAAGTTTAAAGCGCTCTGTTTTATGGCTGATCGTAAAAAGCCAAAATATCTCCAAATTACCGAAGTTGAATGACCTTTTCTGTCGACGATGTCATCGTCCTTCGAGTTGGTCGTTGGCAGCACTACATCTGCTTCAGTGTCGCTCATTTCTCCACTCTAACTACAATCCTGTCAGCCACCACCGTGTGGGTAAACAACACCATGTTAGCTGCCTGGTCTGCAACACGCACGCGCACTCGCGCAGTATTTTATGCGCATATCATGCGCAAAGCATAAACATATATATCGAACATTTATCGAACTTTTGTTAAAATTATATCGAGGAAAATTATATCGCGATAATTATCGTTATCGAATTATCGCCCAGCACTACATCCAGTTTCCACTGATGATTCTACTTCTCTTCAACCCTGTCTCATTACTTCAAAATCTGCTTTCTGGGTATTGTGAACTTCTGCTTTGGGCTCATGTTGAAGAGTTTCATAATTTACATTTAAGCACACTAAATTATCATCACAGTTTGCTAATTGTTCTCTCACACTGTCCACAGATTAAGAAAAGACCAAAATGACCAATATAAGCATTTTCTCTTGTAGCTTCTCTGAAACTTGGTAAGAAAAGCTGTCATGTCTTATTTCTGTTTCTTTTTTTGATATTCCTTGCCTAATCTGTTTTGGGAAAGTCTCCTATAAGAACTGCTTTTGCACATAAACTATTAACTTCATTATACTGTATTAAATTTTAATCAACATCTGCTTTTGGAAGTTTACACTATACTCCTAACACTACTTTTGGAATGTTTTTATGAACCTAAAAATGCCTTTTTTTAGTCTGTCTTCAGTTCTTCATTAACATTAAACAATGCAGTGTTATGATAACCAGTAGCTCCTTTAGAGAAGCTAAAGCTCAACACCAAGCAGGAATGTTTACAGTTCTCTATTTTTGTCTTTGTCTACAGGTGCAATGTGCTGTACAATTCTATGCTGAATCTAAGTAAGGGGAGTTATTCATAGGACGCATTGCAAATTCTGCTTTCATTATAAATATCTTCACATGTAAGTAGTCCATAAGCCACCCTCTATCAAAATATGCATCAAGAATAAGTAAACTCATCCACTATATTGAACGGTGTAACAAAAGCATCTTTCCAGTGACTTCCACTCTGATCACAGAGGCTAACTGTTGTCACTAAATCTCCACCACCAGATGGATACAATCGGCACAGAAGAGCTGCCTGTGGATTTCAAAGTTGTGGGTCATTCATTCTTTTGTTTTCTTCCATTTTCTCCAAAGATGTGTCCTGGTTTGCATTCAAAGTTAAGGGGGACACCCTAATTTTGTGTCAGACCTTAACTGGCAATGTGTTGAAACAATACTTGAGATTCAACACTTGTTATTCAAGAATGGCAAAAATGTCTCCTATTCATCAATCTATTATTTTTCCACCTATTCCCGTTTACAACCACTTTTTGTGCAATATATGCCAGGGACCTGTGCAATACATTTATATTTATATTTATATCTATACTGTAGTTACATCTATATTTATATTCATATGTGTGATACGATTTTCTGTGTACTGTTCTGTTCTAGTTTGTTCTTGTGTGTCCGGACTGTGAGTAACTCTTGTATTGTATTGTATGTATTGTACTATTATTATATAATTCGTTACACTGTGGCTGTGTTGTGTGTGTTAAGCTGCTGTTGCACTGCAATTTCCCTCACGGGATCGATAAAGTATCTATCTATCTATTAATAAAACTGAGCATTCTATGCTGCTCTAGGCAGAAACTAAGCTAAATGATGCCTCTCAACCTTAGCCTCATCTGCTAATTAATTTAAATTATTTCATTACTTCATCAGGGTATAAAATTAACTGGTCCTCCAAGTGTACCCTAGTACAACTGTACCCTAGTAACATTTTCAAACCAATTTTAATGCCTGCTTAAATAAATGGACTCATGTCTCCCTACTAAAACTTAAAAAAAATACACAAGAAAGCACTTTTTCATTCTAGAATTCTCCTCTGCCCCCTTTTAGGCTTTTGGAATAGAATAATCGTCCATCTGTATAGAGTTTTTCAAATGTTTGTGCAGGTTTCCTCCAGGTGCTCTCGTTTCCTCCCACAGTCCAAAGACATACTGGTAGGTTAACTGGGAAAACTGGTCCTGGTGTGACTGTGTTTGTGCGCCCTGTGATAGACTGGTATCCTAACCAGGGTGTATCCTGCCTTGCACGCATTGCTTGCTGGGATAGGCTCTGTCTCCCCCACGACGCTGTGTTGGTGGTTAGAAAATGGATGAATATGGAGAGCATTCCACACATACTGTAATATGTTCCAAGCAGCAAACTTCGGTATTTCTTCTGGCAGGGATATTAAAGCTATTCTTTAACCTCTAGTTAAAAAATACACACTGGCACTATTAAATTTCCTTCATCATTAAGTAGCTAGGAGGAGGAGAGTTTATATGTTTTACTTTTTGTGAACTTTCAACAGAGCACAACTTTTTGTCAAGTAATATACAAATGTAAACATTTTTGCTTGTTGTGTGACAATCTGTTCAGCATATGAAATAAAGCCACTGCTTACAAAAAACATTATAATTATGTCAAATAATGTTTAATGTTATCCATGTATTAAATACATTACACATGCAATTAAATTAAAGTAGTATGTGATGGAACAAGCATATAGCTACAAAAGGTAAAACACACGTTTTAAGTTTTGTATTGGTCACCTTCAAAAATTAAATGGAACATAAATTCACATCTGGGAATATGACTTAGCTGAATTCATATTTTAAACTAATACTGACCACAAATAAACCTCCATGGAATGTCAATTCATGTGACAAAGTTAATATTTACACAACATGACTTCCCTATAAATACTGCAACTAGCAATTGCCTCTCCTGGGAGTACTAACTCCCCATATGACAAATGCTATGTTTCAGCCATCATGCTTAATGCATCAACATTTAAAAATTCTGCATGAAATGAAATATTAATTAAAATAACACAATACCTAAGCAAAGCATAAGCAAAGATGTTACAAAGAAACCTTAGCCATGGAAAATGAGGAAAGAATGAAAAAAGGAATAGTTTGAGAACTACATTTTTTGCTAAGAACACTGAACATTAGTGCATTATTTCTCATATTACAAATATTTGCACATACCAATGTGTATAGAGTTTTCAGTATGATGGCATCTTATTCACTGTGCTGCTTATGTATCCATGAACATTGAAAGACTTAACTACCCTGAATCAGAATTAGCATTTTCCTCAATACAACACCAGCACTGTTCTGGTGAAAAGTGCAGTTTTCAGAAGATGACGCTTAAACTAACTTTGCAATATCGTGGTCAACTAGATTCAAATGTGCTTATGTACATATCACAGAATCCTTTAATTTTCCTTTACAACAGTGTTCTTAACCAGATCTTTCAAGAGTCCAAGGGAAAAGGCAAATTACCACAAACAAACCCCTCCCTTTCCCTAGCAACTTAAAAAAACACTGGAAAAAACTAGTTATCTCAATATCCTCCTAACACAGACGTTGATTTGCATTTCTTCAATGTATAAACATCATTCATGGCCTGATGGTCATCTGATGTTCAGGTGGATCCAGATAGCACTAATTCCTAATAAAGTTTCAATGTGATATTTCATACTTAAAAGGAACAGATCTCGCAGCTGATAATTTCCAAATCCATATTGGAAAATACATGACTGGCAACACTGCAGATCTGCATCTGCAGCTGTGTCTAGTTAAATAAAAATGCGCATGTGGTTGGCTGGTAGGGCTGTGTTCTGGCTGGAGAAGCGGCTCGTACTATAGCCTACATGCACAAACAATTTTGGTTTAGAGTCTCCTAAAATTGTGGACTACAGGGATCTACAGGATCAGCTGAATCATCTACTATTTGAAGCTTAGAGCAACAATCACTCTCGTTCTCTGGGAAGATCAAGTAAACCACTGTGGTTTAGCCTACATTTAAGGAGAAAAAAATATCATCCAACTGTGCCAATTTTACTTTCACACCAAAACCAGTTAAGATAAGAGCAGAAAGTGATGCCTGCAGAAACCAATTTAGGTGGCCAAAATGTTTTCCTAATATAGTATTATCAAGTCGGTTTACAACAAATGTCCTTTTTGCTTCTATCAGTCATTTCATAACATGAATGTACCATGACTTAAAATGTACTGTATCTTGCTTCAAGATCATCATCATTACAGTTCATTATCATTAATGTAACTTCTGCAAAATTCCAAGCAGAGCACAAAAAACTGAGAACATGCACAGATGGCTTAACATCTGTTAATAACATAAAGGTAGTGACCTACAATAAAATAATTTTTGATTAATTGGCTGCTGACAGGTTCATAATCCCTCACCACAAAGATGCTTATGTAAGCATTAGACCCATATCATTTTGGGTCAAACCCGAGTACAGAGTACAAAGGCATAGAGACAGTTTCCCTTTATATACTTGTGAGACCCCCATGTCACTTTCTGAAGCAATGTTAATATTTTTGTGCAAATAAAGCTTACAATGGATTTAAACAATCCAACCATTCTACTAATCTGCAAAGCTCATCTTTGACCATCCAGCCCTAAACATGATAACTTCTCCTCTTGGAAAAAGTGAAAACACAATTTGTTGATTAACCTCTGTCTGTGTAAAGAAATGTTTTTTCACATGATTTCAGAATAAATGTCCTTATCGATAAGGTCCCTCAAACAAGTAGTAAATATTAGATAATATGTAATCATACAGACCAACAAGCAAAACAACTCAGAAACAAAGCTGTAAAAATGCACAGATCAGCAGGAGGACATTAAAAAAAAAACTTCAAATACACCAAACACCTATTCCTCAGAACACGGTGAAGCAGACTTTAAGAATTGAACTGATCCTAGGTTGCCCTTCCAAACTAAGCAGCAGCGCAAAGACTAAACTAGTTAGGGATGCAACTGTGAGGTCCACAGCAACTTAGAAAGAGCTGTAGAGTTCAACAGCTGAGATGGGAAAATTGTCATTAAGTCAAAAATATTCCTCCACAAAGCTGGCCGGTATGGCAGAATAACAGACCCATCTCAATTCCCACTGCAAACGTACCGACACATTTCGCTGTTACATCGGGCACAAACCCTAAACAGAGCATCATTTCCACTGTCCAGTACAGTGGTGGCAGCTTTATGTTGCAGGTCTGTTTGGCATTACCAGGACCGCAGAAGCATGTCGAGACCGAGTGGAAAAAGGATAACAGAAACTACATCTTAGAATAAAACCTACATTAGTTTCACTCTGCTACAGACTTCTCAGTGGGTCACCTTTCAGCAGGATAATTATACCCAAGGCCAAGTTACACACCATACACTGGAGTGGCTTAACAACAAGATACCCATCAACAGTAACAGTGACCTCACTGTTACTCCTGGCCCCTTGAACTGGCCAACCAAAAAATGTAAATTTAGGACAAAAACAACTTAAGGTGCAGATTTATCATCAATTCTTAAATCCTGTACTTTAGGGTGATTGTTTAGGCAGTGGTGGAAATGGTACCCGCAGTAATTTAACAGATATGACCACACAAATATTTCCGTCACACTGTGACTACACCTCAATCCTATCATAATTCCAAGTCGCATTATCTTGTGAACTCATTTAAGAGATCACTTTATTGGCGATATACAATTTCTTGTATTAGGAATTTGTCTTTTCACATACCCCAACTTGCTCTCCATGAGACACACAGACAGGGAGAGAAGCTTGTGGTCAGAGCGCAGGGTCAGCCATTTATATGGCGAATAAGAGGATTCCTCTGCAGGCCACAGGATACAAACAGGCAAACTTCCAGCCACAGGTGCAGATCCTTAGCCACAGAGCCACCGCAACGCCCCATGTCAGACGACAAACAAATGGCTGACCTGTTCACTATGTAAAACATGAGCTCATCCCGTTACTGCAACGTTTAACTTCTGGTTAAAATTGTATGAAAATTTAAATATTTAAACATTTTTCTGTGTGAAGAATTTAAAGAAGTATTTTAAACAAATTAATTGAAAGTGTACTTATGTCTTCTTCATTTTAAATTCATGTACAAGTTTCGCCATATAAGTTTTTCTTTCTTATTGATGTGGGCTATCCTTTTAAATTGCACAGTTCCTAAAAATCATCCCGTGAGAACAAGTGTGTTTTACCTTGATCTGGTTTCACACAGGTTCTAACAGGACACAACAGCCATAATAAGGAACACAGTGGATCTCTTGGTTACCTACCGACAAACATGAGCATGAGAACACGCTTAGTTAGATGAGTGTACAATGAGTTTCAGCTGATGATTAGGATGATCTTTCTGTTCTGTGCACGATTTCCGAGCACAGTAAATCCAGATATAGGTGAACTGGACCTTATTATAATCAGATAACATAAAATAATTGAACCAACTCGCAGTTAAAAGATATCTGGAGATAACGACCACATTAACACTGAACTGAGCAATTTTCAAGATATAAACATTTTGGAACCTAAATATGTCACTCCAGGCAACCACCCAGAAAAATATCAAATTTGACACAGCCTTGTTTAATAATAATAATAATAATAATAATTCTTTTAAAATAGTTGATTTCTTAAAAAAAAAAGAGTAAGATATGTCGAGAGTAGGCAAGTCAGACATTCAGACTAATTCTGAAGAAATGCTTAATTGGCTGCAGAACAGTGATGTGATCCTGCACACAGCATGAGAAATCTTATCTTCCCTAATCAAAGACTTGTTCTGTGGAGTTTTTACATTCCTGCATTCCAGCCTCTGAAAGCATTTAGCAAAAGCCCAGCTCCAGACTACTTTTCTTTACTTCAAGTGTTTACTTCTCTTTCACGGATAAATACATCAGTTGACAAGTGAAATGAGCCAGGGCAGACACAGGAAAATTACAAAAGCCCCTGGCCTCTAGGGTAGAGAAAATAAATTGGACTTTTGGGACCAATTTCTAAGAGCACTACTTCACATCCAGTATTATATTTCTTCAAGTAGATGATCCAGATAATACTTCTAGGACGATGCAGTTATACAACAGCAGGTGTCCAAAACAGATCCAAAAGGCCAAGCAATAATTTGTTCAGAAATTCCAAGAAAAAAACAGATCTGAAATGAATACGGTACAAGTTAACCAAACGCTAAAGACAGCATATTAAAAAGGACTGTTAGGTGTACCCTTCTTCCTCATAAAAGAAGAGGTTAAAAAGACACACAGACCTCTTCATCCCATTTGAGCCTTTTCTCGGCTGCATCCATCTGTACTCCTACTAGTTTCGCTAGTAATGCTTGGGAACACGGGTAAGATATTTCTTCAGCTGTGAAGTTACATAAATCTATTAACAGCTACAGCCCTGTGAATTTCATTACTGTGAAACACGAAACCCAAATGAAGAAAGTAATCTCCACTGTAAAAAAATCTATAGACTGTACTACAATTTTGTCAACTAATACAATTAAGGTGGTATCCTGGACAGTAATATGATACTTGCCAATAGCAACAACCTCACTAGCAAAATAGTGAGCTGTATCTATAAAAAACAGTATGTTCGCCACATGTCAGCAGGACATCTTATATTGTCACAGAATGTTCTAATTAACTTGATTTTTAAATGTTTTTATGCAGCATGTTGGCAACTACAAAAAATCTGTTCTTTTAGATAAATTTGTGAAATGCTGCAAAAAAACACAGTTCACCAGTTTGCTAACCAATATGAAAAACTCAGGGTTCCTTAAGCCTTTCAACATGCTGTACCTGTGACATTCATGAAAACAGACTGTGAACTGTAATATGGTACACCTGAATAGAATACACATTTGTGTAAAAATGTAGCTAGTGTGCAGTCTGTCAGTCTGTACAGTATCATTTTATTCAGCAACATAACACATAAAGACACCTCTGACTTTAACTATCCTGCAAGGGCTGTCAGGCTGCTGTAAAAGAAAGTTCTGGCCTAATTCTGTAAAGGTATTTTCACAATAAATAATATCTCTCAATAAGAAAAGATGTTGAGGAATGTTTATTGAAGAGTTATGCATAAGAAGCTTTGACTTTAACCCACCTGGCTGAGGGACGACCCCCTGGCTATAGGAAGTGGAAGTCAGAGTCCCCGGACAGAGAGAGGTTAACAAAGGGATAACTGCAAAGGTGAAGGTGGGGGTGGAAGATGGACGCAGAAAGATGACTGCGAGCAAGAGAGTGAGGCTTTCCATGGTATTTGAAAATTTTCAGTAAATTACATCAACAGAGACTTATGGGTTGTGGTAGGAGAGATGAGGGAATCTTAGGATGCTGTCATCCTTCACACACATTCATTAAAAGTTCCATTAAAACCTAAATCCACGTTCCATTGATTGCCACAGCACTGAAATACTAATAACGATAAGAAAACATCCAAAGAATTAGCACAGGGTGAGGCAACAGACATTTGGCCCAGATAAACAGCAAAGGCCAAGGCCTATTATTTTGGCACATATTGAAAACAGGCTACCAGTATCCAACCAAGTCCCAACCTTAAATTGCACACATTATGAACAGTTATCTGTTATAAAAATTGTTTTTGTGTTTAACCAGGAATAAAATCTAAATGCACAAAAATCTAAAATGTATGAAAATTAAAAGCATAAAAAATCTGATTAACTGGTGCAAATCAAGGATTCAAGTTTGGTAAACTTAATAATTCAGCATGTATTTGTACTGAACTATACAGCCATTATTTACTTAACATGAATACTCAGTTCATGCCAGGAACTTTGCAATGAGTTTCATTTATCTGTCTTATCTGTTAATTATTTTGTCACATTGTTCCATATGCTCTTTCCATAATTGTGTGGAAAATAACTCTCACACTGTTTTGACCGCTTTAACACTATGCTTCCTCTGTGAGGGGGTGGGGGAGGTTCTTTTTCACAATAAATTATTTTGAAAAGCCTTATCTAAGATGTTTCTGGATCAACAACAGTCTAGTCTAAAATGCATATCAATTAATAAGGGTGCAGTTTTGTTATCCTAAGTCCCTTTGGGATGTGGATGCCCTTACAGATTGTACAATTTACAGCTCAATGTAAATAATGCTCCATCACTCTGGTGTCAATAGATGCCTCATTCAGTAGGAGTCTATACTAAGGGAGGGTGCTTTTAAAACTGTGAAGAGGAGTCACTTTTTCACACAAAGGGTTGTAGAAGCCATGTTGTGATGCTGAAATCCTGGCTCCTTTCAAGAAACAGCTTGATGAGACCCTTGGATCAATTAGTTAACAGCAACCAAACAATCCAGATGAGCTGAAGGGCTTGAATACTTAAGCAACAATGACTTGTCCATTTTTTACCAACTTTTTCTCTTCATCCGTCCATTTTCTAACCACTTTATCTAATGCAGACTTGCAGGTAAACCAGAGCCTAAACCTGCAAGCAACAGGCGCAAGGCAGGATACACCTTGGATGGGACACCACTCCATCGCAGGACACATACGGACACAAACACACACACTCACACAAGGACCAATCATCCCAGTAGCCATTTAACCTATTTACATCTTTTAGCATTTTGCTTTGTTTTGAATGTGTGGAGTAGGTTGTGTATAGAACAAATATTAACCTCACTAATGTGTGCTTCAAAGTGTCACACACTGTAAGCTTTAAAGCAAAAATAACTGTAAAAAGAAACTGCAGGAGTCTGAGCACTTCTGCAGGGTACCATATTTTTTTAAGGAGCTGTAAAAAAATCATGCAATACCTGAAAAACAAAGTAAATTAGTGTTCCGGTGCACTATGCACATATTCATATGACTTCTACATGTTTGTGCTACAAAGCATCATATCAAATTCAGTGTGATTGAATAATCACACTGAATTCATTGTGAATTAACCAAAAATGTGAGATTACCCCTATGCACACAGTTAAATAACAGCAAGTGATCAGTATTTCTATACAGGTCAAATGCACACAAAAAACAAAACTTGCACAATGTCAGTGAAGCAGGTTTGTTTAGGATGACTTCCTGACAACACTGTCTTGCTTACAAACAATGAAAAGTAACACCTGCTAACAAGAAAGCCTAGTTTTCACTTTTGCCTCAGCACATTCCTTGGAGGTCAATGTGACAAACACAGCATATCTTTACCAACTCCAGCTACCACACAGATCAAAGGCATGGAAGGCACCACACTGAGAAGACCCTAGGAGGCCTTCTTCAGCTGTAAAAACAATCCCAATGGTGGTGAGCAGAAGGGACTTGTCAATGTTCTCAACTGGCTACTGCCTGCTGAGCTACATCACTTTTTTTCTAGCACTTCCATTGACATTCATATCAACCTGCAGAGAAAGAGGAACTAAAAAAAAATGTATTTCTTTAAAAATTAATTTCAACTGAAAACATACATGGCATGTTCTTTAGTGGATGTATTAACAAATTACGATTCAGCTGTTTTATCTAATTTAGTTAATTATCCGTTTTGGCACTCGAGCCATCCTCTTCCACTCACTACTGGAAATGGGCAGTGCTTTAAAAACCATTTAATTCACACTGCATATCCTCTCAGCCCAGCTAACTCTCAAAACAAATTACAACTGTCTGCGAAAATCCAGCTCCTTTTCCCCCCCGAAAGGTAAGGCTTTTATTCTTAAGGATTGCACAGTTATGAAATGTTTCAATAATTACAGATCATACAGTGAAGATGACAAAGACTTCTACAGAACTTGAATACTGTGGTTGCTTCATTATTACTCATTGAGAATGAGCAGAATGAAGGCATTTTGAAACTGTTCCACAGATCAGTGACACCTGACCATAAACCTAAGGAAAACCCACATAATAAATATGGCAGATAAGGACTGTGTGGACACAGCAACACTCAGCCAAAGCTGCGTGACAGAATGTCCAAAGCTTGCAAAACTGTGACATCTTAATAAAAGTTGTGCAAGCTTTTCAGCAAAACATGACCTCTGTTATACACTGATAGTGTGTCATGCTAACCAGTGATGTACAAATTACTTAGAAACATATTTTGTATACTCTATGATTGTGCAGTTGTCCCAAAACTTTAACATCCAATGAATCCACTTTGTTTTAGAAAGTATTGCAAAGCCCTCAATATGAACAGCTTTATATACTGTATTTGAAACTGCCTCAAAACAAACTACGAGATTAAATTCATTCCCTGAGAGCACAAATGACAAGCCACATGCAGAAGAGTGAGTTTCTCATAAAAATATTCTCTGTATAACGAAAGAACAAAGTGGAACTAACAGGAAGAACTAAGGACATTTACCTGCTCTTCTGCCTGGCCTGTTGTCAAGTAAATCATAATGCATACCTGAGCTGACAAAAACTTGCTTAACTACCTTCTTTAAAACCAGAGTGGCAATTTCTGAATGTTATTAATTTAACACCTTCCCAAAGTCTATGGAATGCCTAGCAACCCCAAAGCCTTAAACTGAATGCAACACCACTAGATGGTTTTACAATGCAAACTTCCACATAGAAAATGCTGCAAAAATGTAATGACAGACCTGGAAGCTAGAAAAGAGTCTGGAGCACAACACTCTTGCAATCATAGGAATTAAGTTTCTGGCTTCTTCAAATAATTGTTTTACAGACATCCAAATGTTACCTTTCTTTTTGCTCTTAAAAATGTCCAACCCTACTACAACAATTCAAAACTAATTAATTCCAGTGCAGGAATTAAATTTGTGTCAACTTTAATGAAAGCATATTGTTAGGGGTATTAAAAAATGATGTTAATGTTCTCCTAAATTTGTTTTCATTGTATCTACTATATATCACAATCAATTGCCTTTCACAAATAGTTGCTTTTTTATGTAAAAGAAGGTAAATGTAAAATGCCATTTTTTTTATTACTGATAAATCTGTGATAAAAAAAACTATATTGTAATCCTGCACACAAACCGAAGTGACGTCTATTAATTGTAATATTGAGAAATAGATGTCGGCATCAGAACAGGCAAATATAAACAGAGTTTAATCACTGGAAATCAAACATTAAAGGCGCTGTGCCTACAAAATGTAGATTAAGTGTCAGCCAATATTCTCCTGATATCTAATCAAACATCTCTCAGTAAGTCAACATCTCTTAGGCTTCATCTATCACGGTTACTACCAAAGGGATGGAGCTTTCATTTGCAGGTTACATCGTAGTCTGGAAGATGAATTTACAAATATTGAACCTTTTGAACAGGTGAACCCACTTTAAGAAGCTTAAAATTACTTAAAAGAGAGTTGTCTTAATATACATCTCCATTTCTTTAACTGGTTTATATTTTAGACTTGAGATTTGCAGTATTCCAATTCTGCAGACCTTACAGAACTTACCTGGAACACACAGTTGTAAAGTGCTTGCAGAGCATACTCATCCCCTCATCAAACTTTAACAGTGTGCCACAACAATAGTGACAGGTAAAAACGTTCTAAAGTGGACGTTACAAAAAGGCCAAATAATGTAGATTTAATGACAAAATAAGAGAAAGCTTAATTCCCAGTTTCCATATTGATGTTTGATTTTCATGCAGCCAACAAAGAAGAATATAGTTCTGAATGGTAACAGATGTCTTTAGTGTTATTTAAAGAGGCAGAAAACCAGTCTTTTAGGACAAGATGTGGCCACAAAAGACTTATTGTTTCTCCCTCATATTCAAATAATTCCAATTTTTCACCACCTGGACATGCCAGCTCACAAAGTGACTTGTCCTCTTCTTCAAACAAATGGAAGCCATACAAAAGGCCAACAAAACGCTACAATACATACTGAAAACTGAAAACTGCCGGGTTTAAATCAAAGGAGGCTGTGCTAAAGTTATCCAACAACTGCAGACCTCACTGACAACATAATACAAAAAGGATATTGAGAGAATAAAGAGATATTTGAAGTCTAAAAGGTATGAAAAGCAAGCAGTACAAAATAAGTTCTTTATTCTCAAACAACAGAATCTAACTAAAATTCAAATTTCTGAAAGGAATTGTCAGACTAGAGCCTATGTGCTTTTTCGGGATCAATAATGAAACAAGAACCCAGGAACTAAAAAAATGGAAATCAAGAAGTAGGGCATTCAAGAAAAGGAAGTACTCCAAGCGCATGTGAGGAACGGGCTGCCCAGCTGTGCTTTTCCAGAAGACTCCATATCTCTCAGGATACCACCAGATATGATCCTCACATTAATTAGCACTATCAGCTAAAAGGTCTCCTCTCATTTGTTGTTTTTTTCATCCCCTTATGACTGCAGCTGTCTTCCCCTTTGGTACAACAAGTCACGAAGTATCATAGCTCAACCTGTTTAATGTTTGTTCAGACTGAAGAGATGGAATAGTTGAAAAACTCTGCTGTTTGAATCATAAAAAACAGTATCAGCACTGTCCTCTTGTTAATTTTACTATTTAAACTATCCAACTTTATCTCTATGTCTTTTTACATTCAACATCCATAAAGCCAGCCTGATCGTATGGCAAAAATGGCGAAACTCACACAACTTACTTTAAATTTAAAAAATCACTTTTGTTCCCCTGGCAAGATTAAAAGTGAGAACAATCCCTCACACAGCTCACACGACAGGACGGACCCATGTGTGCGTTTAGCACGGTGTACCAGTGGGAACATTTGCTACTTAAAAATCATGTCACTTTTTTTGGTTTCCTCAGATACAACCTGCAGCCAAAATTAAGGACAGCAGCAAAGAACTGCAAAACGTATAACTTTAATGATGTTTTCCGTTTTACTGACATAGAATAAGTGTATCGGTGATGACAAATGCATTGCTTGCCCCTGGCTGTCCTGTATTCATTATATTTACCATCTACCAGCTGTGAAACGACTGAGTGACGTATGTCCGATGAGAAGCTGTGTCAGTTGCTCCTAGTCTTCTCTTCAATCTGGCTTGAGTGAAGAACTGGTATTTGGGTGCTAATTGAAAGCAAACAAACATCTGTACAGCGAATAAATTCTGTTCCTCTCAAGGAATAAAATTATTCTCCATAAGCGTGAAAACATTAAAGGTCATGATCAATTTTTAACAAAAAGAACAAGAATGGATGGGCCTACCTGATCTCCACTTGATTATGTCACTGAATTCGCTGTTGGCAGCACCATCAGGGTTTTCAACACTTGTTCCCACTTTGGCCATGTCCTTCGAGCCTCCTCCTTGTCAAAGTTTGTAATCCTGTTGTTTTTTTTAAAGGATCAAATCAACTCCGGAGTCTTGTTGCAAAAAACAAATCTTCACATACTCTTCATGAAACACCTGGAGGAATTTAAGAGAAACTGATTAATGCACAGAAGGACGTGACCCTAATTTATCATTAACATGTACTGTGGCACAAAGAAAGACACCCCAAGGCAAACACAGATTCTCATTTCTCAAAACCACGTTGTCCACACACAAGCCTTTCGAAAAAGCTCTCCGGATTCCTTTTCACCAAGAGTTTTTGGCGTGTTTTTTTTTTAACTGTAGGAGTAATAAGATATAAATGTTACTGCTCTTTGTACTCTGCAAGAGCTTTATTGTTGGTCTGCTTCCCTTTGAATCCTGAATCTGGCAATTCCAGAAATGTTAGGAAGTGATCCAGGGAGGGAACTTATTAAACTTATTCCCCAGTGGTGGGGGACTAAGTTTTTTTTAAAAATGCTATTGTTCTTTGTTTCACAGAGGTATCTGAAAGTATGCCAATGAAAGAATCAAGACTGGATAAACACTGCTGTCATTGAAAACAAGGCCATTCCTAACATGACTCAATACACACTCGATACAATATCACCTGTTTAGACCTTCCAGTTCTACATAATGAAAAACCGAAACTTTATAAAAGCGTTTTTTGACGCTTGTGATGACATGAAGCAAAACACAAGCTATTGTCCCCTATGTGGCCTGTCTAGACAAGACCACCGGCAACTCCTGGGACAGACCAAAGGCATTTGAAAAACTGCTTTCTGGAAGGAATCCAGTAATGTACTCTGCACAGTAATTAAGTCATTTTCTGATTTGTTTGGGGGTTGGTGGATAGCTCCCATTTAATTTTGTCACATAAAACAATGCATACTTATTGTTTGGCTAGATTTACCGTTCAAGACTATGCCATTAGTGAAACCAGGCAGAGATCACCCCCAGCTATAATAATGTAGTGTGGGCTCTTGAGTTAAATGCTTCACCAATGCCTACTGACCTTGAGCAAACACAAAACACACTATCAGTACCTCTTTCGCTTATGGTAATGAAGGCACCATCCATGCTCACACACCTGAAAGCACAATAAGCATAGAATACCTAAAGACCTCAGCCTTGTAATGAGGCAGTGTGCGATAACCCCAAAAATATTTTTAAACACTTACAATACTTTATTTTTAATTTTCAATACAAATAGTATAAATACAGAAATAACCAGACTTGCAAATAATGGAAGACAAAGCTTAAAAAAGTATTAAAAGTCTACTGGGAAAACACAAATGTTATGAAAAACAATAAAAAAAGAAATTAACACCTCATAGCTGTTCACGAAACCAGCCTCACCGAACTGTGCGGAATGTTTAAATGTATAATTAATGTAACAGAACTAAGTTTAATTATTAATGCACTTAAACCTATCTTTAAAAATACACAATATTTTCATTGCTTTTCGTGGCAATAATCGAAGTCCATAAAACAAATGTCTCACGAGTTATATCGAAACGTCAACAATCTGTTGCGGGAAACAAATGTTCACTCATTTGATAATACGTTGCTGACAAAACGGCGAGCTAAACAAAATAAACTCGGTAACACATGCTTCTGTTCCTTAACGTATTGGACACTATTGTTTATCTGGATGTAGAAATCACATTGTTACAGAGACCGCGCCACGGAACGCGAGTTTAACTTTTACTAAGCAAGCCGAGCTCCCACGTCTCCAACATTCTTACTCTGGGAGGGGCTGGCAGTGTTCTCAGATCCTCGTCGAACCCATTCAAGCTCGCCGGTGACTGGCGTCGCAGGAAAGGATTTTTCGTGCATGGTCAGAGGAATGGAGCTAGGTTACACAAATGTCAACACGGCTCAAGCTCGACTTCAAATCGTACCTCTCAACCATTTTTAATCGCAGTTCCCTAAAAAACGCCCGATACAAAACAAGGTAGTTTGAGCAGGCAGAGAAGTCAATCGTCACCGCAGGTTATTAAGGGGCTTTGACTAAAGTTTTAACTTTGACCTCAGCACAGGCGAAAATCAAGTGCTTCTGTGTTCATCATAAAAACAGGAATTAAGGTACTACTTTACAACAGCAAGCCCCACTAAACACATTATTCATTATTCGGAATATATAACGCTAACAGCAGGTAGTTCCTGCGATGATCCTTATACAAAAGCGCACTGCTGTCACTCTTCGAACGTTTGGTGATTTTTTGCACAAAACTGTTGTGAACAAATATGTCTCTACAATAAACCAAATTTTCAACTTTCAACCCCAGTGAAAAATACATATAAAAGTGTTTCTCACTGTTGGCGGGCTCTATTTAATATTATAAAGGACTACGACTCTTACGTTCGTTATTTCTAATCTTAAGATTTCCGTCGGTCCGCCTTTAGATTTCTTAACAAAGCTATCCTTAATTAACAACGATCGTTACTCATTTAGGAATGCAACAAAATCCAACAGGGAAAATATACACATCTCCTTAAATTACTTCTAAATTTTACTGACCTTAGCCTGATAGAATACTAGAGGTAACTTAGAAATACTTGAAAGAAATTAAACTGAAAAGTACAGAGTAAAGCAAGTTTTGTTGTTTAGAACAAGACCTTTACCTTAAGACATTTCCAAAGAGCAGCTACGCAAAACAGAGGATGATACTAGCCAAGTTCTTCTCCACATACTGTACATAACCATGCACAATGCAAATATCCGTCTCTGGTTTCCACAACAGCAATTATTTTTAAAAAACTCCAAAAATACTTGAAAGTGCTTTTCAGGGTGCTTTGCAAAAAGTCGTTTTGTCTGCCGTTTGAATTCCAGATACTTTCACACTTGGTTATTAAACAGAAAAATACTACCGCTTGCTTTCTGCGAGTTGGCCCCAAACTTTGTTCCAGTTGCTCCTTTCCCCTGCCTCGCGCTGCAGTTATAGCTCAGCTTCTGGAATATGGCGCAGCCACTGTCACGTGACTGCGCCTTCAGTCGCTCAGCTGGTCTCCGGACGCCGGACAAGGATTTAGGGAGAGCTCACCAGACTCACCAGTAACCTGTGAGGCGGCTGGGCTCGCTTTTCATCCTCCTCCGTGAACTTGAAGGGGATCAAATAGTACTCCCCTTTCTCGTTACAAACGCCACGTCAGTCGCTGATAATATATTATAACTTAAGAGTTCACGATTGTTTGCTTTTTGTACCTAGAACCGGTATTTTCGTTAGTGTATACTTAGGTTGTAGCAGAAAATGACGAAAAGTTACCAATAAAAGTGTTTTAGATTAGCTGGTTTTAGTTGTGACAGTTCGGGTTTTGCCGCTTGTTGACAAAACCTTTGTACAGAAGACTGGAAATTCTGGAGTTTTTGTCTTTGTTATTATTGTAAATTGCGTTTTGAATTGTACTTCGTGAATGACCTACTTTTCAGCTGTGTATATAACTACACCTAATATTAAGTAAAGTTCTTTGACATATCTCACTCTATACAAAGGTACTCTATCTGAAAACTATCTTTTCAATTAGAAATATCTCTGGCAGTAGTACAGACAGATAATACATTACTGTCTGTATTTAAAATTTAAATAGTACAAAAACACTCATCAGTAAACTCAGTAAATAACAATTATATGTTCATTAGCTGAAACATTATTGGGGAAAGTTTTTTCTTGAGTAACCCTAACTGAATCTGGGTTAGTCAAAATATATTTGGTATTTTTGGTGGTTTTCATTTTTAATTCTTATGACATCCTCTTTACTCATATCGCTTTCTTTATAACTGGTGTTACAATTGTCAAAATACAATTTTAGTTGCTAACAGCTACAATATCATTTCTCACCCTCTGACAACACCATTCAGTAGCATGGCACTGTCCTGCTTGAGGATCATGTAATCTTATCATTGCTCCCTAAAGGACTAACATTTGGTGAAGAAGTAAATCACTTAAATTACTGTCACAACTCTGGCAAATTTTAGCTGTAAACAAAGAATCTCTGAAGTGTTGGAAATCAGTCTGAAGAAACATCCCCTCATTTGGTTTTCCAAATAGTTTTGGTGATGGTATTTCAGAATAATCTTCAGGTGGTTAGTTATTCCATCCAACTTCGAGCTGCTTTGTCCAATTCACGGTTAGTATAGAGCTAGAGCTTATCCCGGCAACCAAGGGGTGCAAACACAGACATGCACACACTCACTCCAGGGCCACATTTCCAGGGCCAATTAACCTACCAGTATGTTTGTGGACTGTAGGAGGAAACTGATGCAAACATGAGGAGAACATACAAACTCCAAGCAGACAGCGCCCGAGGTCCGTAATTGAACCCAGGACCCCAGCACTGCAAGGCAGTAATGCTACTGGTTAGTTTTTGTTTCCCCCAAATAGCAATATCAGAAACAAGAACAACCCTCCTCTATCAAAAACAGAATTCCTTTCCTCTGAGGAAAATAATGTAATTCACTCCTTATATTATACCTATTGTAAATGGTGGATTACATCCACTCAGAAAAATCCCATTAAATATGTTGAAGAAATTCAATAATTCATTCCATGTTTTACCTTGGGGTGGTTGTGGACAGAAAACCAGTTACATTAATTGGACCAAGAATGGGTCAAGGAGCACTGGCCCAAGGGCCCCAGTCATTCACCAAGCTGGGTATTGAAAGGACAGGTGTTGGAGGAGGTTAATCTCTGAAAACAGATGGAGTGTCTTCACTGAAACATGTTTCCACACTTCTGGTGGATGTTCAGACATCCTTGCATGATGTTGTCAGATGTCTCTCTTCCCTGAAACTCACACTGGGAGACAAAATACATACTGGGCCAGCATTGCATCTCTGTGTATTCAGAATTTGTTCATGAAACTATATCTTCATTTTAGCTTGTTTAGCTATTCAGCACTTTTATGTTACTATTTAAAATGCTGTATTTTGTCATTTATTTGCTTTTTTACTGATGATAATATAAAAAGAAAGTTATCTGTAAATGTTCCCAAAAGTTGCCCAACATGCATCAAGTGATGCATGATGCATGTTCTGAAAGTGAAGAACCATTCTGTGAATCCTTAATGTACCGATTCCCAGTTTCCTCTGGAAGAAGTTTGCTGGATTCTGCAATGACAGACTTAAAGAAGAAATAGTTTGTATAACTGAAGTGTGGTCAAAATGCCATTTTTGGAAAGAAAACAACCTTCAAATAAATTTTACATGAAAATGCTGTGGTATTACTATACCCCTTAATTTACTGAAAAAAGAAGCACTTGGCTATAAACATAAGTTCTAGAAGAATTTAGGAAATTACATCGTGTTTATTTTTTGCAAACCATTGGTGACACTTCATAACAGACTTAATAAATCGTTATGAAATTTTAATATTTTACAATTCAGTATATGATGTAAGTACATGTAAAATCAAAACCTTTTTAAAAAATCAACTGAAAGCCAAAACTGTGACCCATTACTCACAGAAGCTGCAGTTTAAAATATGCTACACTTTAAAACAAGAAAACTGTTAACAGTTGAATAAATAAGAAACAGAAAATGTGCTAAGCTATCTAGTTCAAAGAGTTCTCTATATCTTTTAAGAGTAAAAGGAATAATTTGGTGTAGGTAAGGAGTAAACTGCTTTTTAAATTATATTGTTTTGGCATTACTGTATACTGTTTTGTGCTTTGCTTTAAAAACGTCTTTTCATCACAAGCTATCCAGTGAGTGAAGTGAAGGCATCCTTTATTTAAAAAAATCCTGTTTTAAAAAAAAGAAGTGGAACATAATAATAATAATAATAATAATAATAATAATAATAATAATAACAATTCAAGGCTTGTACTGCAAGCCGCCTGAGTGATCCATTGAATTGAGGCAGAGACACAACGAGAATACAGAATAAAATGCAATTATAAACAGATCACAATCCCAGGTAGAGTACAGAATATTAACATAAATGCCTTAATGCTTCAGTTGCTAGTTGAGAAAAGTGCATAGTTTATATAATAAAAAACAAATAAAGCAATGTCAAGAGAGAAACATCATACAGAGCTGATTCATTTCAGACATTGGAAATGTAGATCTTTCAGTAAAAGGGCTTGGACATTTTCCTCAAACTCTCAGCTGACATTCTTCTTTGTATGTGGTTTTTCATATGGTACAAAGAGCAGGTTTTATTTTCACAAATTAGCGCTCCACTATACACTCCACCAGGTGTAGGGTGACAGCTCAGGTAAATGGAGAAGGGAACATTTGTCAAAAGATTGGAATGCCTGTCTGCATCCTAGCTGCCCTACAAACATCACGGCCAGGCGACTGCTGAACACATGCTGTGCTCTTTTAAACTTTCACAACAATATCTATTGGAGAGGCGCTGAGTATTCAGATTGAATCCTTCTTTTCACCGGCTATGAAAGCATCGTAAGGCAGATACTTGGAAGTAAAGAGAACATAAAGATAAACGTTTGACGTGTTAAGAAAATGTCACAGTGCCAGGAGGGAAAAAGTCATTACAATCTATACATTCAAAGCACAATAACCTCATTGTAAGGTTCAGGCAATGTGGAATGTTTAGGCCCATGTTCTAAATCTTCTGATTTCCCACAATTTAAAGGGGAATTCCCCAGAAGCCAACATAATCATCAAGTGTAAGGCGTTACACTTTCTAATAAAAATATTATAAAGTTAATATCCAATACTGTAAGAAAGTGTTGCATAGATCTCAATTATTATCAGCATTGCTATAATTTGAATTTATAATTTGAATAGTTTGAAACTTTTCCACATTGAGCAACTTCAGTTACATTTGAGCGGAACTTTACTGAAGAAATTAGTCTTTCCTTATGATTTTGAATTTCTCATACAACTGATATGTTAAGATTGAAGTTAATGTATAAAGCATGAATTAAAAGACCTTCTGGTGTTTTAGTAAATCAAGCTTGTCTACTGGTATAGCAGTTAGACTGATTACATATAATTTGAGTTAATTTTAATATGGATTAAAACAGATTAATTTACATCCCATGGGTTTCATTGGGCAGATGTTAAACACTCGGAACAAATTAATTTTAAAGAGAACCCATCAAGGAAATATGTATACTTCTAGGCATTTTTTAATTATAACATTTAATACTAGTGTGAACTGTGAGCACTTACACCAATAATAGTTATTATCCTATGAATTGGGATGTATTAATATATACTGTATGTCCAGAAACTGTTTTGGTATTTTTATACTAAGACAATTAACAAAACTACATCTGATTGGTTAAATTGCATATTTATGCAAGTATGTTTTGTACTGGAACTAAATAATATTTAAAGGTAAAATGCAAATACAAAGTAAAACAAAATACATTATATTTTTGGTCCAACAGACAAAAATCCAATTGCATTGCCACTGCTGTGCATATAAAATGAAATCGTGAAAGTACTATGAACTAACCTATTATATAGCAGTTCAGGTGGGAAGCTGCGTCAGCATGCGTAAGCTGCAAAGGAACAAGCACACCTGAAGAAGGCTCCACGGCCGAAACATTGTGTTCTCTTTCTTCTTCTTTTTTTCAGCATGGAATAAACCTATTACTTGTTCCTTTGTAACCTATTATAATACTCTTTCAAACATCAAACATAATAAAGGTTACAAAATTGAACACAACATTTACCCATGTAGCAAATTGCTACTGTAGTTACTAAGTAATATAAGGTTCTCATCTTGCCACTTCATGAAAGTCTTATTAGACTCCCACAATGTGGAAAAAGTGCCTCCTGTTCTTGGTTTTCAATAAACTTATATTAAGCAGGTTCCACTTGTGTTCTCTGGTTTGTGCTTAATTCCGAAAAAGTTTTGGGGTCTTTGGGTTGATTTTGTCAATTCTTCTGAGGAGTCTGAATACTTGAGTTTCATATCTATATTCATCTGTTTGATAATTAGCAGCTAATTTATTGCTATTGAAGAATACGGCTATCAACACTAACAACATGGCTGGGCAGCTTGTTCCAGACCTTCACACCCCTTTCTGTTAAAGAATGTACACTCTGTTCTCAATTTTAAATATCTACATAGTTTTCAGAGATTGTGAAATGTACTGTGATAATCTACTTGGAGGATACAGTAACACACTCGCTGTGAATCCCATGACCAAATTGGTCTTTCATTTAGGAAAGCTTCATTCTTCAGATAGTATAAAAGTATTAAAGTAGGCATCTTGATTCCTGCCATATAAAAAGTTTTAAAGTATATCTAGTGTAAAGAATAAAAATATGTCTGCTATCAGAACTCTGCTCTGTTACCACCTCTGTCCTAGTGAAATAAAAGCACACAAACTCCACACAGATAGCACCTCAGGAAATGAACCCAGGGCTACTGTACTGCAAGACGGTAAGGGTGCCATACTAACTACTACACCCCCCCAAGCAAGTGTTTTCAGATTTCCTTCTCTTTCTTTCTACTTTGTTCCTATGATTGTAAAAAAAACACCTGCAAAATCATATGTTTCTAAGTCCATTTTACATGACGTATTTTATGCCCCCTGCCTGGGCCTTTCCGTTCATATTTAATAATGTTTCATTGATAACTGTCTGCATTTGTTGAGCACTTTCCAACCCCAAGGATCTCAGAACACTTATAGGAGGGATGCACTTCTTTCACAGGGGTTATGTTCTCAGCCATTATGTGCCAGAAGCACCATTACAAATGAGGTCAGGCACAGAACTAATGAATTACTTAACCAGTCAAATTGAAGGGTAAATAGAGAAAGTCAGACTGTGCAGACCCAAGGGGGGATTCAGACAGGCTGGTGGACGGGATTATCAACCCCTACAATACAGAACATGAAATCTTTATTCCAAATAAAGACATTCTTTATCACCATTTAAACACCTGAAGGATGTCACCTCCTTCCGCACTGTCCTCTGTTGCCATACTGGGACATTGGGTGGTTAATCCTCCAGAATGAAAGGAAAGAGTGCCACCTGCTGGTCCACTAGCACCTCTTACAGGAGAAACCAGCTCTTGTACCCAGAGATCTGGCACCAGGGTGGTTGCACTGCACTTTATATGCAGTGTATTGTTATTTCTCAGTTAACAAAGAGTATGCAAAAACAAACTAACTGAAACACTTTTTTTATAAAGTGTTTCTGCACTTCTAGATATTTTCTCTGATAACTATCCATTCTATTGTGAAATACCTTTTAGAGGTCAGTGAAATAACGAAAAAAAAAGTGCATCGATAGTGATAGTTTATTATCTTTTGTACTTGAAAGCTTCTGACAACATTTTTTTTAATTCCTGGACACTTAAATCATATTGCAATCTGAGGAGGAAGTTCATTGCAGTGCCATACAGACAACAAAAGAGGAGTGAAACAACATGTACATATAAACTACTCTTCTCACACAGGCTCATCAAATACACAGGAATGTTTAACTAATATATTAGAGTGAGGACACAAGAGATTAATGTATTTTTTATGGACTTTAAATACAAAAGCTGTGTTTTTCTTTTTGATGTCAGAGCAAAACAGAACAAAGCTATGTATGGATCTGCCATTGAAATTATTGTCTCTTTTGACCTTCTCCTACCCACCAGGATGGCCGAGTGGTTAAGGCGTTGGACTTAAGATCCAATGGATGAATATCTGCGTGGGTTCGAACCCCACTCCTGGTAGCCTTTTTCCAAAACATCTGCGGCATAATGAAATCACATGAATCAAATGTGATTCATCCAAAATAACCCAACCCATTCTGCAAGTAAGAACACAGAGGAATCTTAAATTGAATTACATGGGTTAATGAAAATAAAATCCCTGATTAACTCCAACAGAAGGACCGATATTTTCTGAGTAAGTGAGGATGTATCTATGATATTACCCCATTCTTTATTTCAAAGTGATTGCATTGTAATTCAAATGTCTGATGTGAACTTACAAAACAT
This sequence comes from Atractosteus spatula, assembly GCF_055471065.1. Classification (NCBI taxonomy): domain Eukaryota; kingdom Metazoa; phylum Chordata; class Actinopteri; order Semionotiformes; family Lepisosteidae; genus Atractosteus; species Atractosteus spatula. The sequence continues at coordinate 29,650,274 of NC_142707.1, forward strand.
GCAGATAAAGAGAATCCCTTACACTATATACTATCTCAACAGCAGACTGAACATAATTGTGGACCACAAAATAACATTATACTGAATAACCTATTTTTATGTGTTTATTCAGAAATGAGCTTCTCTTTCTATAAAGTTGTATGCAAAAGTCTGGGCACCCCGGGCCAAATTACATGATTTTGTTGATTGAAGTGAAAAGAAGTTAACACAACCTCTGCAGCGAACAAACATAAACTTGACATCTTCTGCAAATTTTAATGCTCAGTTACTATTTATTTGCTACATTTAACAGTTTGAAAAAAATTAAAAAGTAAATATGGCATGTGCAAAAGTTTGGGCACCCCTCCAGTTGATCCACTAGTGTTATTTGTTTGTAAGGTCTTAGAACTTAATTGACTCGTTAGGCCTTAATCTAAGTCAGGTGATGACAATGCCAGGGCTTAATAAATTCTCTAAATCTTCAAACCTCTCAGGATGTTGTGCTTACACTCAACAACCATGGGCTCCTTGAAGCAGCTGACTGAGGATCACAAAATAAAGATAATTGACTCTTACAAAGCAGGGGAAGGCTATAAAAAGATATCCAAATGCTTCCTGTTTGCAATTTCCGCTGTCCGAAATGAAGTTAAAGGAACTGTTGAAGTCAAGACAAGATCTGGAAAACCAAGAAAAATCTCAGATAGAACTGCTAGAACTGGTCAGGAAAGCAAAGCAAAACCCCCATATCACTGCGAAGGACCATCAGGAAGGTTTAGCTGGCACAGGAGTAGTGGTGCACCAGTCCACTGTGCAGTGTTGCTTGCACAAACATGATCTGCATGGAAGAGTCATCAAAAGGAAACCTTACCTTCGATCTCATCACAAAAGTCAACATCTGAATTATGCAACACAACACTTAGATAAGCCAGAGGCATTTTGGAACCAAGTGCTGTGGTCTGATGAAGTAAAAATTGAACTCTTTGGCTACAATCACCAAAGGTATGTTTGGAGAAAAAAAAGTAGAAGCATTTGTAGAAAAGAACACCTTGCTAACTGTTAAGCATGGGGGTGGATCTATTATGCTTTGGGGTTGTGTGGCAGCCAGTGGAACAGGAAATATTGTGCGGGTAGAGGGAAGAATGGATTCTACTAAGTATTAACAAATCCTGGAAGCTAATGTCCCACAGTCAGTGAAGAAACTGAAGCTGAAAAGAGGTTAGATATTACAACAAATAGAAAGACTGTTAGCTGGCTACAAGAAATGTTTGGAGGCTGTGATTTCTGCCAAAGGGGGTGTTACTAAGTACTGATTGATAGAGTGCCCTTAACTTTTGCATATGCCACATTTACTGTTTTGTTTTTTCCAATCTGTTAAATTTAGCAAATAAATAGTAACTGAGCATTAAAATTTGCAGAAATATGTCAAGTTTAAGTTTGTTCGCTGCAGAGGTTGTGTTAACTTCTTTCCACTTAGAAAATCAACAAAACATGTAATTTGGCCAGGGGTGCCTAAACCTTTGCATACAACTGTGTATTTATAGTGTGTTAATAATAAAATATAAAAGGGTAGTCCCATAGGGATTCATACTTACAGACTTGGCTAATCATATTGCCTCTCAATTAATACAAGCTACATTATCAAACCATGAGCTAACCTTACCTACCTACAGCAGGACATTCACCGCTGTAAAAATCTGAAACATTTTGCATTGTTGTAGTCTCTTCAATGTATTCTCTGCTTTATGGTAACTTCCTACAGAAATGCTAAACATTTTCTTTTACAACAACAGTTAATCCGAATAAATGTTGATTTCTGTAGGTCAAAAAGTAGTTCTTTAGCTTTATTGATGTGTACAGAGGAACAAATAATATTAATAACAAGAAGCACCTGACAAGAAGTCAATTTTATCGACTGGTAAATCTGATGGACTGCCTACTACAGCACTTCACACAAACTGTTCATTGTGTAATTCACCTTGAATTTATTCTTACCAAGTTTTTTAAACATTTTGATCCCTATAAATTACAGATTGCTAAAAGACAAGTTTTGTTTCTCATTATCCAAACTAAATTGTATTAATAAAAGTCAGAGGTGTTACAACAGAAATAAGAAACTAGCGAAGCCTTTGAGTAAGCTGTTGACTCTCGCAACCATGACAACAACAACTGACTATGTATAAGATGTTTAAGATTCGTGTACAGCAGTGTATATTAATTGTACTTAATCTGTACAGCATGGATAAACAACTCCAATTTTTTCTTAGTTGCTTTACTGAATATATCAAGAACATAGGAATAAGAAATCAAATAATTCCTTGGGGCTTAATCAGTTAAAAGCAACTATAAAATGTGCAAATATATACAAAGAACAGGGTCACCTACTTCTGTTGCATAAGATACATAATGATTACTTCTTTGTTATTTATTCATTAATTACCTTTTGGCCTACCAGTTAAGCAATAGTTTTGTGTTTGTATGTAGACTTATTCTAAAAATAACTATAGAAATTTAACACAAAAAATATTTCTCCATATGGACTGTAAAGTGCTGTGAGAGTATATTTTGTCTGTGTATAAAATGGTTCCACAGCACACAATCTGGCTTCAGACAACAAAAAACAACCCATTTTCCTTACATATGCTGTCTGTCAAATATGAAATTTCTCAGGAGACTTGCTTATTGGACTAGTTATAGTATGGACACATACTGATATGTGACACAAACCTGACACTGATGTGGCTCTCTATTCTATCTAATTGCATCTTTGACATAAACATTTGGATGACTCAAAACTTCCTTCATCTTAACTGCGACAAGACTGAAGTCATGCTTATTGGTACCCCCCATCAACTTCGTAAAGCCAGTCCTGTAACCCTATCTGTAGATGGCTCTGTACTTGAGCTTCAATCAAAATTGAAAAACCTTGGGGTTATATTTGATTCTGGCTTAACATTCGACCCACATGCAGCATACTGTCAAAACATCTTTTTTTCACCTTAGAAATATCGCAACACTACGCCCTATGCTATCATTAACTGTGGCTGAAAAGCTGATCTTCATATTTGTATTCTCTCGAATTGACTACTGCAATGCTCTACTCGCTGGGGTATCTAAATCTACTCTTAACAAACTGCGGTATGTCCAAAATTCAACAGCCAGAATCCTGACCAGGTCTAGTGCAAGTGTTCACATTACTCCTATCCTGGAGTCCTTGCACTGGCTTCCGGTCAAATTCCGCATAGACTTTAAAATCCTCATGCTGACCTATAAGGCTCTGCATGGCTTGGCACCTCAATACCTGTCTGAACTATTATTGCCCTACTCCCCACCTCGCAACCTCCGCTCTTCAAATTCTGCCCTCCTTACTGTCCCCCAAGCCCGTCTACATTGTATGGGTGACAGGGCCTTCTCCTGTTTTGCCCCCAAGCTCTGGAACTCTTTGCCCAAGGATATCAGAGAGTCACCTTCTCTAAACTCCTTCAAATCCAGACTCAAAACCTTCTTCTTCAGAAAAGCCTTTACTTAACTGGTTCCATTCTTCACCCCTCTGCTCTTCTTAGTACCACCTTCCATGGTCTCCTCTATTGTTATTGTTGTATTGTTGTAATTGTAATTGTGTCTTATCTTGTGTATTCTTCTTATTTATTGTTGTATTCTTCTTATTTATTGTTATTGTCATCCTGTAAAGCGCTTTGAGAAGTCACCTTTAAAGGTGCTATATAAAATAAAGTTTATTATTATTATTATTATTACTCCTTCAAATTTAAACAAAGAAGCCTACGATGAGAGACTGAACAGGCATACCACCATGCTTTATTATCTTTATCCATGCTTTATGTCTCGTGGAGAGCAAGTTGGGGTATGCAAAAAGACAAATTCCTAATACAAGAAATTGTATATGGCCAATAAAGTGATCTTATCTTAAAGTGCTTATACATAAAATTGTAACCCTGTTATGATCATGATATTGGTCACAGAGGTTGTGGTGGATTGTGCAGTATAAAATGCTTTTTACATTGTTTCATGGTCCAGAACGAGTTAAATTAATAGCCATAGATTCCTGCGGAGGCAGTTGTCACCATGTCTGGAGAAACTGTGGGTTTAGCCTGATAACCGGGAACAAATAAAAAAGTGTAGAAGTTATCTGCATAGAGCATTTTATTATTATAAATATAGTTGAAAACCTTCGTGCAGCTACAATTTTAATACAATAATGCTTTCTCTCAACAATATTGCAGTATAACGAGGGTAATAATTGACGAACACGAAATAAACAACACGTGCACAGGGAGAAACAGCCAACATTTTATTGCGGGACATGTTACCTAATCCACCATGTTGCAATATCACGAAGTAACCTGAAGGAGAAGACGTGCACATTTGAAGAGCTCTTGCTTTTTAAACTAAAAAAAAATATTCAGAAGTATTTATACACAGTAGAGTACAGAAATTGTCTTTTTTTATTTTATCAGGGATACTTTGTTGGCAAACGATTTTCAGAAATGGAATTCTTAGCATACCAACAGGTAGAAACCGGTGTTTGCATTATCTTATAGTCTAAAACACCAAGTACTATAAATTATAAATATGCCCCGGAAATTATTATTAGGAATAACTGGTAGTGATGATAAAAAATTAGATTAAAAAAGGACTACCAGGAGTGGGGTTCGAACCCACGCGGACATTCGTCCATTGGATCTTAAGTCCAACGCCTTAACCACTCGGCCATCCTGGTTGACATAGCTCAGTATTGTGCCTCCACCTCTTACATTCTTTCTCCTCTTCTGTCCTCAAATTATGTTATTATTTATGTTATAAATTATGCGATCGCTCTCTACACAAATGCAAAAAGACAATCTAGCGGCTTACACCTTTAGCAATTTATCTTCAGTTTTATGTGTTCTGTGTTTTTAACTTTCGGTTTCCAAACGTCAGTGTTTTTTAGGACGTAAACTACACGGGTAGAAGACAAGGGTGGAAAAAGTAAAGCTTTAGAAATCTCAATACTCAGACAATTTTCACCACAAAGTTTCTTGTAGATTCAAAAGGTGAGAGAAGTTAAGTGAGGTAAATTTTGATTTGCGAATCCGAATAAGTGGAGAAATTATCATTATTATTAATCGCTTTTCTGGAAGCCGACGTCTAATTGCTTTGTATCGGTAAAAATGTAATTATTTTACTTAGAAATTGTAGTTTCAATTGCAATTAGAATAAATTCATGTTGGCTTAACTATTACATTATTCAATTAATTTTTAAAATTACTTGGTATAATCTTCCAATATATAGTGTATTGTAACTTGCAGTTGTCAAGTTACGATTATTGGGCGAACGAAGCACAATTTCCACAGTTTACCTACACCCTTTTCACGTTTTCAAATCTGTTTAAAAGAGATTCTGTTGTGGGAATGACCATAGGGTCGAATGTAAGGGATTACGATTCTTACCCAAGACATCCAAAGCGCCCGGCGGCAGCGCTACGGCCGCAGACTGAGCTCGTGTTGGCAGAGCCGCTCTGCTGCGATTGCTGTCACTCTTCAGTAGGCTTATCACCAAGAAAGCAAAGGTTTCTTGTTTTTCGTTCTCGGCAGTCTGATGTATCTTAACCCTACCTGCCCTAAACGGGAAGTTCATGGCTAAGGAAGGTACTGTGCTGCAGACAATGCTTGCGGAGAACAAGCTCGTTGTGTCCTACGAAGGAGATTCAGGCTCTCAGAGCGGCTTCACCACCTCGGGTTAAGACAGGGAAAGCTCACAGGCTAGGCTAGAGCGCTGCTTTTCTTCACGTATAAATGTCAAGAAAATCTCGGTTTTATGTACGATGTTTAGTTCAATTCAATTGTATTTTTCTTTGCGTGTTTCGGACGTCAAGTGACGCCGATTTTATGGTAAACCTTTTAGGGACTCCCCCAGGCACGTCTTTCGTAAGGCCTTCGATAGCTCAGCTGGTAGAGCGGAGGACTGTAGAGGTTACACGGGAATCCTTAGGTCGCTGGTTCGATTCCGGCTCGAAGGACTTCTTTTTTTTTATTTTTTAATCATAAAACGTTCTAAAACTGTTTTCACACACCGCACAACTCCTAATGCCTGTTTCCCAAAGTGGATTAACTACTGCAGGTTAGCCGGATTGAATTAAGATGATAACTGACTTCACACTTGCTCCTGGAATTGAGTTGTCCAGTAAAGCGACTCCGCGTTAAAAAAGAGGACTAACTACACGTTCACGCCGCACCTCAGAAGGCAGGGGGTCGAGCATTAAATCCTCTTTCCTCACCACCACAAACACCGCGATAGGAAAGGAAGCGCGTCCTCATCTAATGATCATGAATTACAGTGCATAGGTATTTTTTTTCTGTTATGAGCAACCTTCGTTCGTCTGACTCTGGTCTCCGCTTTGTCCCCAATCTCGTCTACCCTCTATGGGTGACAGAGCCTTCTCTTGTCATACCCCCAAACACTGGAAATTACTCCCCATGGATATCAGAGCGTTACCTGACCTGAACTCATTCAAACCCAGAATCAAAACCTCTTTTTCAGATTACCTGTTTTTTATACTTTTGCTCTAAAGCTATTTGAAAAACTACATTTAAAGGCGATATAAAAATAAAATGCATAATCATCATCATCATCATTATTATTATTGTATGACGTTATAGCCTGGCAATGAATCGCCGATAAATAGAATGCGTATGTTAATTATGTACTGTAATGAAATATCTCAAGATATGATCTGATATTTGTGAAAATTGCGTGAGCACAAATGGGTTGCCATAAATTAATTTACATTATTATGGCATTGGAGTGGATCTCGTATTTAAGTAATTGTGTACTTTCACAATATTGTTTCATGCAGCAGTAATTGCAGTAATGTATGCACATAGCTGGACCACAATGGGAGGTCACGCCAAAATACACGAATATCATCATCCGAAATGGTATGAGGTTCTTTTTTAGAATATACAGTGTAGCGCAACCCTTGGAATGAAAATGTTGCCTAATTTTAGCCAACGACATGGAGCATGAGTATAAGAAGACTGGAGGGGGGTGGAATCATCATCAACAGAATAAAGTTTATATTCTTTTATTGGGATATTGTCTTTTTTTTCTTCAAAATTTACTGGTGTGAGTTAACTTGTATAGAAGAGGCTCCCCCACATGTTGAAGAAACTCTCAAACCAGTTAAATGTGACTTAAACACAACTTTAAGAAACAAATTAACCCAAATACAATAAGTATTAGAAAGAAGTGTATCCCAAATGTCTGGTCACCGTTTAACTAGAATGATGTTTAGCTATGCTGTGTCTCACACAGCTCTGCCATCCTATTGATCCAGGTGATTGGGAGGAAGGTCATCACAGGGTACGCTTGGGGGGGCTTGGGGGGACCCTCTCCCTTTAGGGTGGCACAGCAGCGTGCAACTGTGATGTCACCTGCCTTGTCTAGGGATACTCTCAGAGCACTAAGAAAATGAAATTGTGCCTTCAGGATCCCAAATGACATCTGGACTCTTGAATATTTAGATAACGATACGTAGCCATTCGGAACCGACGCTACGTGTACAGTAGATAATAATATTGTATATGAAACTCAGGTTTAAAGTTATTCACTATTGTATGGCTCGGAAACGTTATGAATGTACGCAAAAAACTGTTTTAGGGCAAACACCACTTTCCTTATTACACTACACACTGTCGCTTTATGAAGCGCTCCGAATTGCTAACATGGTAAAAAAAAGCACAAACTTAGAGTTTGAGTTCCTGTTAACACAGTGCTACAATTAATTGTATTAACAACATATCGGGTCAAGAGATTGTGAATGTAAAGTATATGCTGTCTGCTTAAATTAAAAATTACCAGCCGACTGTAAATGGTTATGACGATCTCTAAATTTTTATCCGCAAAGCTATAATGTCAACTAGATCTGAGAATAAAGGTGACGCTATTTCTGCAGTGTATTAATGTGGTCAGTGAGGTAAACCCAGTAAAGTCAGGCTTAACTCGAACTACCTTCCACGGAACAGGTTAGAAATGGAGGATGTGTCGCTATAGTTACTGAACGGATGCATTCCAATCTTACATGGTAAAACCGAAAGGCTGGAGTTTTGTCAACATAATTACTAAAGTTATCTGGCTAATGGAATATAGGAATATATAAAATTGAATATTCAAATGGTTGAGCTACAAGCTCTTAACCCCGAGCCGGGGGATTAGCTCAAATGGTAGAGCGCTCGCTTAGCATGCGAGAGGTAGCGGGATCGATGCCCGCATCCTCCAGTATTTTTACTTTTCTACCAGGTTAATCGTGTATCGTGTTGCAGTCGATTTGGATTTTGCAGATCAACAAACAGGAAAAAAACTCTATAAAATAAGTTTACAGATCGGGTAATACATCTATACACCATGGCGCTTTCCTTGCAGCCGAATTCTGTGTTCAATCTTGGTTAGCCAATCAACGCCCGTGTAGCTACCAAGACCTTGCTAAGTATTGTCCAATCACAGTGTCCGCTCTCATTCTTGGCAATTTCGCCAAATAGCCTTCCTTGCTACCAAGATTCAGGCCGTGAGTTTAGCCAATCGTATGCCGGTTAGTCACTCGTGTTTTTCAACCTAGAAACGCCAGGGTTAGCGGGTGTAGTACAGTTTCTTCTGCGTCCACTTTAAAATACTTTTCTTATTTGCAAAATAACTATTGTTTGGCGGCATTATTGACTTAACTACTCCAATGTTGTTTGAGATAAATCTAAATCTGTACGTGGTATTTTAACAATTCTGGTATTTGATTGATTTCAAATCAAACGACATCGGAAAGCTCCGTCTACTTTGTAATTTAAAAATGAACACAACGTTTTAAATTTTAATAGTCGACAGTACATGTGGTTACACTGAGTTTGGTTTTAGTGTACCTGGGTATTATACTGTTCCAAAATAAAAATCTTCATTTTAATGGGGTGTATGTTGAAATTAAAAACATAAAATTGCATCGTCTCTAATCGCTCACTGTGAAGTGTAAGGCCCGTTTAAGAGTGCGCTCAACTTTTACTTACCGTGACTGCAAATTACAGATACATATTTTGAACATTAATTAAACAAAATAGTAATGTCAAGTATTTATGGAGTTTTATCTGTAGTAAAATTCTTCGGTCAGTTTCATTTTCAGGTTGAACAGCGAAAGCAAAACGAAGATGCTTACCAAGAATTAGTAAAAGTTTATACCATACTGAAAAGAAGAAAATTTCACAATATTTCAGCTGCGGAGCCTTCTTCGAGTTTTTTTTAACTACTCACCAAGAATGACTAATTATCCAATCAGACTGTCTGTTCTCGGTCTTGGTAGGTTTATGCCCAAACACAGCCCTCCCTGCCACCAAGAGTCTGGCCTGGACTTGGACTACAAAGACGTTATTTAGAATATTCTGTAAGGTTCTGGTAACCAGGTTATGGAAAAGATATTGCTGCTCTGGAATCCATACACATTGGAGCAACATGATGCATGCTGGGCTTAAGCAAATGTCTTACACTGATTTACAGAAGGTAATGAACCATATTAGCCTGGAACAGAGAAGGCTGTGTCCGCATAGTGTCACGATCGTCATCCCTCCTTGAGAGGGCGCTCCGACCCTTTTTGTACTTTAGTTATATGATGTACACCTGTCCCTGGTTTTTCCCTGTATTATTTAAACCTCGTGCCTCCAAAGTTCTGCTCTCAGCATTGCAAGCCCAACAGCATAGGATTCAGAATAGTGTCCTGACCATCTGAGTCCAGGGCTCGGAGCACCTGGCTCTGATATGATTTTATCTTCTGTGTTCCTGGTTTCCTGTTCTCTCTGTTTGTCTTTGGCTCTGGATCTCCCAGTATTGGATTTTGGACTGCACCCTGTTTTTACCCAGTTGGACTCCCCTTGGACTCGTTTGCCTTCGCCACGCCCACCAAGTACCAGATCACTGCCATCACCAGTATATAATCCCATCCTGTTCCAGCTGTGTTTGCCCTGTTGCCCTTCTCCAGTCACTTCCGGATTATACCGTCCACATAGGGTCCTAAACAACGCACTTCACGGGAGTCAGGACTGGCTCCCATGATAAAAGGCACTGTCTAAGTCAACATGTCTCTTCAGAATCAACAGTGAAATACAGCCTAAGGGCACAAGTGGAAACTGTCTGAAAATGCATTTCAAACTGAGAACAGGAAGCACTTGTTTACACAAAGTGTTGTGGGAGTATGGAAGAAACCACTCAGCCATGTTATTGTAGCTGAGCCCTGACTTCTTTTAAGAAGTGGCTGGATGAGGTCTTTGGATCAGTTAACTACTAGCTACCCGAGGGCTTGATGGGCTGAAGGGCTTCCTCTCGTTTCTCACAATTCTTTTTTTATTAATGAAAACAACAGGGGTTGTGTCCTTTTTATGCATTAATGAGTTTTGTTGTTTTTTTTTCAATTAAAATGAAAACCTCTTCTGGAAAATGTTTTTATAATAACAGTTCATCATATCTATACAGTGCTTTTCTGGACACTCCACTTAATGCATTGTAAAATTAATGGCTACTCTACACCACATCAATGTACAGCCCCCACCTGGGTGATGCAACAACAGCCAAAGTGCACATAGTGCACTTGCCACACATCAGCTATCAGTGGGGAGAAGAATAGATTAATGAAACCATTTGATTGATATCAATCAATTTATCACAATTGATAAAGGCCACCCCTACTGTTTTCAAGAAACCCCCTGGGATTTTTAATCACCACATAGAGTCAGGACGTCGGTTTCACATCTCATCCAAAGGACAGTGCCTTTTTATATTATAGTGTCCCTGTCACTATACTGGGGTATTAGGACCCACCAGACTGTGGGGTGAGTGCCCCCTTCTGGCCCCAATAACACCACTTCTAGCAGCAACCCTAGTTTTTCCCAGGAAGTCTCCCATATAAGTACTGACCAGGCTCACACCTGCTTGGTTTCAGTGAACTGCCAGGTGGTGGTTGCAGAATGATACAGTTGTTTACAACAGTTGTATATTGTGACTGACCTCGCACACTTTGTTTAAAACAGCATTAGGTTTAACATCACAGTTGGAATATAGAAACCCCTAAACTATGTGTTTTAGGTAGGTTAGGTCCCTTTTCAGGCCATAAAGGCCCATGGGGGAATAGGGGGCAAGGGCCTTTTTTCCTCAACCATCCAACACTGGAGGTGGAGGTGATGTGGTCAGCATCACGCTCTGGCCGGCCTATTACCCCCAGAAGACCCCCAGATTAACCACAAGTACTCATTTGGAAAGCAGGCTGAGTGGACCTGGAAACAATCTGGAAGGATTTAGAGCAAGTTACATAGTTTGACCCTACATGGGATTGAACCCAGGACTTTCTAACCAGGAGCTAGACACCCTTGCCATCTACCATGGCTTCTGAATTATGTGCTTTAATGAATTTTAAAAACTGCATTGTGAATATAATTTTGTTTAAAGTAAGTTTAATACTGCAGGTTTGGTGTTTTAAAGTTTAAGAAGAGACACTACATTTTATTTAGTTTGATTTCCCTAGTATATGTTATAGGTTTTGAGTTTGATTTTCACACTTATAAACATGATAAAACACAGAAGTTACACATTTTAATATAACACTTTTTGTGTGAAAACAGTATTTGTTCGACACTGGTTATATATTAGATTAACACACAATATTTATATATAGTCTCTCCTCCAGGTGCTCTGGTTTCCTCCCACAGTCCAAAGACTGGTAGGTTACTGGTAGGTTAATTGGCTTTGAGTAAAACTTGCCCTGGTATGAGTGTGTGTGTCTGTGTGTGTCCTGTAATGGACTGGCACCAACTTCATGGTGTACCTTACCTTGTGCGTTACTTGCAAAAACAAGCTCTAGGGGAACCTGCAGCCTTTTGTCGGTGACCAGTTCCCCCCTCACCTCCTTGTACAGGTCTCTGTGGTTGGTGCAGAGCTCTGGCTGTCTCGTGGTCTTGTACCTCCTGCTCAACTTGACAGCGTGGGTGTAGAACTCTGGTTGCCTCTCTGCCTTGGGCCCAGTGTTTGTCCACTGGACCAGGTGCCTCATTGGGATGGAGAGCCACTCCTGATAAGGAACTGGTACTTATGGCTGATGGGCACCCGCAGCGCCCGACAGAGGTTTCAGTGGGAAATGTGGTACATCTCTACCCCCTTCCTCGACTGGCTGGCACATCCGGTTCCTCGTGACATACTCGTACCTGCTGCCCCAGACGAACTTGAAGACAATCCCTGGCAGCGCTAATCTGAGTCTGGCCGGCAGCGGGTACACCACTGCCAGGTAAACCAAAGCCGGCAGAATGTCTACTTTCAACACCATCACTCTCCCCATGAGGGACAGCGGTGGCATTTTCCACAGATCCAGCTTCGCGTTCACCCTAGTAATCCTCTCGGTCCACAGCGTCGTGTTGTCTGCGTACTGGCAGATCTCAGAACTTCAGGGTTCCCCCCGTGCCCCACACTATCACCAGGCCATTAACGACAGAGTCATGTCTCACTGCCTATGCTAATGGCTCTGTGAAGAGAACATAGAGAAGAAGTGAAAGAGGACACCCTTGTCAACTTCCAGATTCCTGGGGAATGAAATCCCCCAACTATCCTGTTAGGTTAACACTGCTGCCCATGTCAGAGATTCTAGCTGACAAATCACCCTTCCAACCCACACAGATTCGATTTTTAAGAACTTTATTTTCTTTTCACAAAAAAAATACAGGACATCACAAATTAGAAAGCTTTACATTAATATACATACTTAAAACAGTATATATGATCACATCTCATTACATTTTGACACGGTACCAGTTACATAGCAACAATTTCTTTTTTTCTGGTGCAAATCTCATTCTTTACTTAAACATGATAATGTTTTTCACAGTTTCTTGAGATATTGACCTATGCTCTCTATTTCCCACAGATTTTCTGCTTCCTCCCTCCCTTCTCTCCACAGATCTCTGAGGTAATAGTTCTCTCGGGTGATGAACAGGGCCAGGCTACCTGCTGCCTTGACTGGGACCTCGATGCCTTTGAACAGCCCCATGTTCCTCATTCTCCACAGGGCGTCTTTCCCACTGTTCACCACAGCCCAGATCCTGTCAAACACGTCAGGAGGAAGTTTGACAGGAGAGATGCCGTATATGACGAAAGCAGCAGTCAGGGCAAATTGGGGCGAGAGAGCTTGCAACCAATCTTCAAACTGTGCCCAGAAGGCTTTAGCAAAAAAGCAGGACCACAGGAGATGTTCTCAGCACTGCAGCAACAAGAAAAAACACAACAGTAAGAGGGCACAACACACTAGCGTCATTTGGGGTACATGTACTTAGGTATATGGTGGTAAGTGTGTACAGGTATAAAAGGGGTGCACAACCGGGGAAACTATTTACATAAACTGGGGTGATCTTACAATTGTGTACCTCCGTTCCAGCGGCACTGGCCAGTGGCTCCCCTTGTCACCGCCCTGGCCACTACTACTCCCATACTGCCCTTTGCCTCACACACTAGCTGGGCGCTCTTCTACCACAGTGCCAGGCGAGGGCGCCAAGGTATTTATTTCACAGAATATGGGATATTGTAGAATCAATAGCTAGATTACTGAATTCCAAACAGCACACATACAGTACTGATCACCACCTGCTGAACAACCATTGACTGTATGCCCTGTAATGTTTGCATTGTCGTATTATGACTATGTCCTGCACTATTGTCTGCACTTGTCTCCTGCTCCCCCCACCTCATCTGTATTTCAGAATGCTTATTTGCACATTACTATCTATACTACTGTAAATACCCATTTATTCATTTATTTATCTAGTTATCTGCTCATATACCATACCAATACTACCTCAATAGCTGCTAATGATTCTCCATCCTCCCTCGTGTGTGTTCTTTTGTGTCGTACTGTGACATTATACTGACTGTTCTAGTGTATTGTGCACCTCGGGCTAGGAGAAACTATATTTCGCTCTCTCTTGTATATTTGTATAAGTGCAGAATGACAATAAAGTGAACTGAACTTAATTAAAATAAACACCAATGCGATTACTTTGCAAATAAGAAAAGTATTTCAGTAGCAAACATTCAAGAGCAGATCCTCCAGGCCCGGCAGGTTCAATAGCGGGGGTGGAGGGTAGGAGGGAGGAGCTCTCTGACACGTGATTGATTAAAGCCCAGACCTCATCTTGGTAGCAGGAAGGGCTCTGATTGGGCGAAGCCTACCAGGACTGAAAACAGACATTCTGATTGGATAATTCTGATTGGATAAGGTTTTGGCAGCAATATGGAAGCCAATTCAGCTCCGTGAAGTTGGCCCCCCTACAAACAGCACACACAATGAAACCCACCCCATTCGTTAGTGCTACGTTTGTCCCTTTGAAAGTAATTTCCCAGCTTCTTTCTTTCCCGAGGTATAGCGCATTCTTTTTTTGGGGTGTGACGTCACTCAATCCCCCTACAACGTCGTAGGGGAACCAGACCGGTCTCATTCGTTAGGGCTGCGTTTGTGCAGGTTTGTGCCGTTGAAAGTAAGTTCTCAGCTGCTTTCCTTCCCGATATATAGCGCCTTCTTTTTCGGGTGATCACGTGACCATGCAATACGACTGACCTCTAGTGACCCTGTCTGCCGAGATCAAGCGCTCTGATACTGGTGCGAGAGTAACAATTCTGCAATTTTGTTTCTCTGTTTACCCAGGTGGGGGGCGTTTCTGTGCTTTTGTGTGAACAGCAAAATTAAAATTGTCACCAATATCATACCCTAATCAGAACAGTTGCGGATGTAGCCTTAAAAGGCGCAACCGCAAAACAGCATTGTAAACTCTACAGTCTCAAACATGCAGACCTCAGAAATTAACCAACAAAGTTACTTTTAATTACTTGATGTGTTGAAAACAACGGGTTTGCATTTTGAGAAATCTGAGTCCGGTGAGGTGGAAGCTTTGCATTTCAATATAGCGCCTCCCTTTTTTAGAGTATGACGCGAATACAGAAAGATCAAGACCATTAGATCTTTCAACTTCAACTATGATAAGTTGACCACAGCGTTTAGAGTTGAACTGAATTCCGATATATTGTTTGCATCTCCAGCGAAGACTTCTTTGAAAGCTTCATTTGTCGAGAACATTATAATGATTGTTAGTACATGCTAGTGAAACTTGAAAAAATAATGTTACATTTGTGAATATAGATTACAATTGCAATTCGCGAGAAGATTGCACCGAAACAAATTGCACTCGTTGTTTTCAGTTTTCATCACATCGAGTAATAGTACTGAGTGGGTTGGTACCTTTAAACTTTCTTGAAGACAGTCACGTGATTACCCGAAAAAAACGCTATGTCTCGGTAATGAAAGCAGCATAAACACAGCACTAACGAATGCAGTGGGTTTCAGTGATTGTGTTGTTTGCTTGGGGGGGGGTGACATCCCAGAGCTGGAAAAGCAAACACGTCCTGGGTCATTATATTGCACATTGCAAAAGACACGATTTCAGCTTGGAGAAATATGACGACTTAACAAAGGCACCTTTATCTGTGTCTTCAGAAGTCAGGGTGTGCCCCACACTGTATTCTACACCAAGTATTGACCAGGAATACACAAATAAAAGGACTGTGACCTAATGTTTGCATGTAAGAGCACTGTAAATACGAAGACTGTAAACTTTAAGACCTTCGATGTATATAAGGTTATTTTAAATTAAATACAAATTGAAAATAAAAATATTTTCCAATATTTTGCATATTTTCCATATGCGCGAGACGGTAGAGTTCCCAATGTTTTGCAGTTACGTTATGAACTACCTGGGTCAACCGATTACTTCTTTTAAAAAAAGGACACAGCTACGAAAAATTGAGACGTGCTAGTTAAAGTCTCTTTCTAACAACATGCAGTTGCTTGCTAATCTTCGCCTTTTATGGCTACATCCGCAACTCTTCTGATTAGGGTATGATATTGGTGACAATTTAAATTTTCCTGATCACACAAACGCACAGAAGATACCGATATTAAAAGCAAAAACAACCGCCGCCCTGACAAACAGAAACAAAACTGCAGAATTGTTACTTTCGCACGAGTAACAGAGCGGTTGAACTCGGCAGACGGGGTGACTAGAGGTCAAAGTCATCGTGCATTGTCGAGTGATCACCCGAAAAAACACAGGCGCTATATCTCGGAAACGAAAACAGCACAAACCGGCACAAATGAATAAGACGGATCCGGTTCCCCTACGACGTTGTAGGGGGCTGGGCAAGGTCACCCTCCGAAAAAGAAGACTTTATATCTCAGGAAGGAAAGAAGCTACTGAGATTCTAGGCTGCAAGGTAGCTGCGATAAAAGAGGCGTATGCATATTGTAATCAAAGACAACGATTATTCTTTATGGTACACTTGATTAAAAAACGGTTAAGTATTTACAACATACAATCTTCATTTATTTCCCTTAATTTGTGCACTGCAGTTCAATCTACACAATATATTACAACAGATACTGGCAGTACTCAACGTCTTGTCCTTGTGTGGGTTTTCTAATATATAAGAATCAGTCATAATTAAAACCAGGGATTCCAATTATGGCAATCACGTGACTTCTCCCAGCACAATTTAGGAATCACTAAGGGAAACTGGCAAGGATTTGTAACCAATTGCCTAGGCGTTGCTACGATTCATTTATTCTCCCGCAAAATTCTTTAACTCCAGGATTTAAACATGCCACAAACATTGATCAGATTATTATTAAAGACAGTTCCGCATTTAATTTGAAGGAACACCGCCTCCTAATGAAAACGATTTAAAATTAGAGTAAGCTAAAAGTAGAACACCCCTGCCCAGTCGGTGCAAAGAAATTCCTAAAGATCATCTGATTTATGGGTAGAACATCTTGGCCATCTGTTGTTACTACTCCAGTTCGTCTATTCTGTCGGATCCCGGGTTTTCACCTGACGACGATTTGCTCTCTATTCATTTTCCGCAGGCCCTGCCTGCTGGTAGACGGCACAACCAATCCCCTCACTCGTTACTTCTGGGCGTCTGTTTCCACGCTCTGAGCCAATCAATGAGCAGCTTTTTGTCGCACCACAGAAACTGGGGCTGGTGGGTTTGTTTGGGTTTAAAGAGCTGGTTAGCGATCGGAAGGGGATGCGTAGGATTAAATAGTCTCAATTAGAGTTTGTTTACTTAGGTTGCATTATCGCAGTTGTAATCTTATTTTTTCGACGAGGAAATTATTAAATACAAAACTATTTCATTTCAATATATGTTTGCATTTTGTTTAGCCAACTGTTTATACAAATACGTTTTTGTAATTTGTAGTAGGACCTGGGTAGTTTACCTGGTCGGGCAAGCAGAATTTAAAAATTTTAAAAGATTTTTAAAATATGTTTTGAGCTGTGCATCAAAACATTTTGCGTCCTTACAGTTTGTTTAGATATATATAATTAAAATTGCCAGTTATCGTCTTGTGATGAGTGCAGAAATTTTCAACGAGCCTCAATACATTCGTCTGTGCATAAACGTGACGCGTTTTCCTATTCCCTCTAATGTTTTTTTTTTAATCGGGTTGTATTGCAAATTGGAAAACTGTGTGAAACAGCATACCGTTTATAAAAAGAAATCGGAAAGGTCTGGAACTATCATTCGGTGGCGGTCTTCTACCGTGTACTTAAAAGTCGTCTCTTAAAAAAACAGTTGCCTCAAAATAGACAAAAATAAAGCCTTGAAAAACACGAACCTGCTAGAAAATAAGGAATTATAAGGTTGATCTTGTTTACATTGCCTTCAGTACCTTCAACTACTTAACGAATCTCAGACCTGTGTCCTTCACATCACACTGAAGTAAAGGATAACGCAAGTCAATTTGAGTATTAATACGTTCTATTGCAGTTATTTTTTTTTCTATTTTAATTTTAAAATGTATATTTAAGGATTTTTCGTAGTGAAGGATTTTAAGATTTTTTTATTTTGGGGTAGTCTTTTTTTGAAGAAAATCTTATACAATGCGTTATTTGTATGGGCATATCTACAGTAACTGCAAATAATTTCCGACTCAACAGGTAAGAATTTTGTTGATTTTTTTAACTGACTTTTTAAAAGCAAAGCGTCTCTTCATTTATATTAAATGCTTGTGTCTTTTTCAGTTTTCAGTTTTAAAGATGTCTTTTACTCAGGGAATCCAGTGGACTGTGAGAGAGATCATCATCAGTAAGTGGAATAAAACGCCTTCTGTAGTTCTGATTAAGTAATTAAATTTTCTGTAAAATCGTGTTTTTTTTATTGTTCAGAACAACAAAAACTTCATCGGTACGTGTAAGCTGCATTGCATGAAGGTGGTAACAGATGATCAGAATTCAATTATACCAAGAACCAAGTAGGTTTGTGATGTCCACAGTAAATTCATTCGCCATTAAATAATATAAACCAGTAAACAAATGTGGCAGTAAGTTTGCTATGGAATGAAGGTTAGTAGCAAGAAATAATGAATAACTGTCTTGGTTAATATGAAATTTATTATGCACTTAAAAAGTCCATATTATGAAATATCGTAGTAAATAATGGATGTTTAGTTTTAAAGATAAGAATTCTTTTTTGTTTTTGCAATCGGTGACATCTAATTTGTACTACTAATAAAAGTGCCTTGGTCTCAGAAATGAAGCAATTTGTAAGAATTTTAATGAAAACCATGTATGCTAATACCAAACACACTAAACATAATAAAATATATATAGATGTATAACTGTTATAATACTAGTTTAACTGCAGTTAGCCAGATTAAAATATATATTTTTTTGCATGTGAAGAAATAGTTTAGCTTTAAATGTGAAATCAAATGTATTGAAAAGGCTGAAATCTCATCTTTCCCTGTGTGTCTCATGGAGAGCAGGTTGGGTATGAGAAAAGACAAATTCCAAATACAAGAAATTATATATGGCCAATAAAGAGATCTTATATCTTATTTAAATGTCTGTAATTTGCCTTGCAAGAGGGAAGCAAAGTCTTACATGAAGAATTGGTATAGTAATGAGTATCATTCTACATCTTCATAGTGAAGAAAATGAAATGGAAGATGAAAGAGATTAAAAATGTTGACCTTAAGATTGTATTGTCTTCTTGATTCTATATATTACCCTCCAAAGTTGGAGTTCATTTGGTAAATGGTTTGTCAGGAGCAGTTTAAAATCTATTAATAATTAATTTCACTTATGTAGTGCTTTTCATTTCAAATAATCCCATAGCAATTTACATATTCAGTGCCTATAGAAATTCTACACACTTTCCAAACTAATACATAATAAAATGAAGATGCAATCAATCAGAATTTTTTTACTGTGATTTATACATTGAAACACAGCCTCCTAGTGAAAACTGTTCAGACATTCTGAAAAACGATTACATGGTGTTTACATACAGAGTTAATTACAATTGGAATTAATTGTGCTGAATTAGTTATTGTAATGTTCAATTGTGAAAAATGAATAATTGTTCAAAACAATGATAATTCTAATGTCTGAGCAATAATTACATAATTACAAACAGTACATATCTGAACATAATTGCAAATGAATACCTAGAAAAAATTCTTAAAGACTTTCCATAGGCTTTGTTGGAAGGGACCTCATCAATCAGTGAAAGACTGCACTCACCTGGTTGACGCATGGTGGTTAGTTTCAATGTTCGCAGTAGTATGGTACCATTGGTGGTCTGATGTATGTCTTAAGTTATGAATGTACTGAATTAATTTTTTATCCTGTCATATCAAGCTGTTCTTAAATGGCATAATAGTGGAGTTAAATACTTAAACTACGTTAGAGCAGATGGACTTTGTGATCAAAATGGCAGTTAGGTGTCTGATGCCTTGAATTCCCATTTTTCTTATTTTAATTGTATAGTCACTAGAATAGTCACTGGAATTATTCCTAACAATTTTTGGTTATATTGGCCAAACTGCTTGAGCATGCAGGAGCAGTTTGCAGTAAGGCCCATGTTTCATAAAAAATTGGTGACCTCTTGTGGATGTACGATTTTTCACAGCACCTAGCAAAGTGCAAATGTGAAACAGGTTTAGTTATTGATTAAATATATTTAATATTAGTTCTTTTTGGTTCCAGCTTCTTTTAAGAAGATTTTCAAATACAAGGGTCAGGCTGCCATTTTGATTGATGCAGGACCATTGAAAAAACAATCACTACAATTACTATTTATAAGTATTGAATCTTTTTGTCTACCATTATTGAAGTGTTGATAGCTGCAAAGTGAGTTAAATCAGCCAAAAGATTTACGATATAAATCTTTATTGATAAAATAGGTTAGGTCTTCACGAAAAGCTACTACAAAAATATTTTTTTAAAAGTCACAAACTTTTAAATTGCATATTCTGTTTGAAGCCTCTTAGCCTGCTTCATATTTTAACGTAAATAATGGAATCTGAGAAACAGTTGTTATTCTCTATTATAATATGAGTGTGCATTTAGTGGCAGGTAAAGATTTTGTTTCTAGGTCTTCATAATTATAAGGATTAATCTCCAAATTATAAAAATACAAGTTTTTATCATGTAATACTGTTAATTACTGCTTCTTGTCATCTGTCACATTGTCATCTTATTATCTTAAAACTGTGGTTTAGTTTCTGGTACATCCACAAAGACTTATAGTAGTTGTGCTCTCTGGGCACATATAAAATAAAATAGGGGGTAAAAGGAGATTCTCAGGTTATATATCCTATTTTTCCAAGAAATCAGTTCATTTTAGGATACTAAAACATACTTTATTTCAATGGTTCTTGACCTTTTTGGCTGAGGTACCCCCTGGAGGGTCAGCCAGGTCGTCAGGTACCCCTAAGATTATCGTAGACATAGAACGCTAAGAAAGGGGTGTTTTTTTGTTTTTTTGCATGTATGTGCTGTATTATAGTGGAATAATAAATATGCATATATCATTTAGCATCTAAATGATTTCAGAATTAGCTGATAAATATTTTACTAAAAGCTAAGGACATTAAATTCCACCATTTTGGATGCGATGCCCGTGGTACCCCCTGGTACATCTCGAGACATTCCCAGGGGTACGCGTACCCCTGGTTGAAAACCACTACTGTATTTTACCAGACCTTGAATGTCTCATCGGTTTCCAGCATTGTTCATGAGGGTAGTTGAAATCTCACATAATTCAAAATCCATGTACTGTAAGATGAGGAAGTTGTATCTAAGTAATTCAATATTGTATTGGCAGAAGCTTTAATCACAACAACACTGTTTACTTTAAAGGTTTGCTGGTGCTCTGATACAGGACTGAAACCTGAGAGAGTATCTATGACTAACCAGTGTAAAAAAGTGTCTTTTGTGTTGGACAGCATGTACTGTATAAATCAGCTTCTGTGCATGGCGGTTACATTTGTGTTAAGTGTGGAATCTAACTAAAAGTTCTGTTTTCATACAGTCTAATAAAATCACCCTTTTCCATTAGCAACAGTTTCTTAGAAGAAGTGATGTACATGGAATTTTACTACTGTGTGAACACCAGGGCCTGAAACAGTAATTGAATGAGCTATACCTTTGCAGTTGTATCATGAAATTATTCAGTGAATGGAGTCAGTTAAAATGTCAGACAGTGTTGTTGATGTCAGTGGTACTTCAGGAAAGTTGAAAATAATGCTTTTTTTACCTTGGACTGACTAACTTGAATTATATTTTATTATAAAAGACTTGATTAAATGTTAGTGTGGTCTGGATTATTTGGTTGCACTAGAGATGAGAGCCCAGTGTCATTATGTCATTAACCATCAATGCAGGAAGGAAGTCTTTTGATATACGAGGTCTTTTTCATGGGAGTAGGAAATGTTTATTACTGTTTATCAATATTACTGTTTCAAAATGTTTGCTCAGTATGTTGTAATGAACATTTCTCACTTTGTAGAAGGTGAAATTTGTTTGGAAAATCCCTGTATTGCATTCAACCTGATGTGGGTTCTCTTATTTGATGTGATTTTAGAAGAGAATGGTTATCTAGGAGCCTAGGAGATTTTTTTACTGATATATATGATTGAATATGAGCAGTTGTGAGTGAACACATAAAATCCCCTGAAACAGTAACTGCTGCTTTCAGTGACAAATATTTGATAACACTTTTAGGAGTAAATTAATCTAGAAAACCCCTTTAGCTCATAATGCATTAAGAGAATGTTAAACAGCAGTGTCAATAGCCTTTTACTAGCGATCCTTATTAACTGAAGTCGGATATGTTTCATGAATACTTTGTTAAAGGATACTTCACTATTAACTGTTACATACTTGCAAAATGTGATTTGCATTCTCTAAAACCAGTATGGAATATTGTTCTGTCTTTTTTTTACGTGATAATACTGTACTGTAATTGGTTTGACTCTAATATTTAAATATAATATTTAATGGGTGATTATCATTTTCCCCCTCTTTACAAGGGTTAATTTGTGTTTTTTAATTAGTGAACAAAAAAAGTGTGATTTAACTATATAGAATGTGGAATGGTTTATGTCAGTGAATTTTCATATAAAATGGACAACTGTAAAATGTTGACTAATGTGATACAGCTTTTTCTTTTAATAAATTGTTTTGTTCTGTACTGCATTAGACCTGTGAAGGTCTAATTAAATACAGTTACTTGTCCAGTCATTCATCCATTTTTAGTTCACATTTAATAATAAGGTTCACAGCAGCATGTTAGTGTTCTCTCCAGAATATCCTGGTTTGGCTAGTAGGTTAGTTCCAACAGAAGCTTCCCAGGGCGTGCACCTTTACCAGGGGCTAGTCTGGAGGAGTAGTGAATGTACTCCAATGTCATGGAGCGTTAACTCAGCAGCCATGCAAAGAATTCTTATTTCCACTGCATACTGTATATCCATGATCTTGCCCTTTCTTCCACTGCCCACGGATCATGGCTGTAGTCGAGAATTTGATCTGTAAACGGGGCACTTTGTCTGATGTCAAGGACTGGCAACGCTGCACACACCACATCAGTCTGTCAGCCATTTTCATGCTCTATATGCTATCACTTGTCAATGGAGGAACACTGAGGACACTTGAACTCTTTCACCTAGGGTAGATTTTCATCCCATCCCTTTTTCATCTGGAGTGAGCAAGCCACTTATTTTTCTGGAAACACTTACATCTCAGAATGGGAGTTATTGGCTCTCATCTAAGTCACTTCACAGATTCACTTGAGTAGTGCATCCAACACCCGTCAGACGAGGCAAGAAGAGCCATATCATGTACAAATGGCAAAGACGCTACCTCCAGGGACCCAGGAATACTGTTAACACTTCGGCTCACTAACAGGTGTGGGGACAGTAGACACATGACAGAATCCAAAGGATTGTTTAGCACGCAGAGGTGGCAGGAGCAGCTTACACTCTTGAAGCAGAGGTCCCACAAGTCATCTCAAGGAATGAGGTTTTATGCTTTCTCCGGTCTACAGAGGTAGATCAGATTAGCAAATGCCTGTGTCCCCTTAAATACTTGTGAAGGCACTGTTGGGCCAGGCAGAATCTGCACTGTTTTTCCTGAATCAGATCTTCAGCTGATACACAGATATTGTGTCCAGAATGGTGTGGACTGAAAATAAGATATCTTAAAATTATAAATAGTTGTTTTTTTTTACTAGCCATAAAAAAGGGATGCAGAACTGCTGAATGGGCAGGCTGAGGAGTGTGATCCCCATGTAGTTAGAACACAACCTCTTACCTGCAGCTCTCGATAAGAAATGTTTTGCCATCAAATTGGCACATATTTACATTTACAGCTTATTTAGGATTACCCTCCATCATGCGCATTTTTGGAAAACAATAGAATTAAATAATTTGGGAAACCTACTAAGTAAATGTATTTAATTATATTGATACTTCAACTCCTTAAGGATGTAATTTATTTGGTTAGTAATTGTCTTCATCATTCTGTGTAAGAATGTATGGTTAGTTTGTTAAATTTTGGGTATGTATTATGTTTTAATTGTATTTTCAGATGTGAAGATTAATTTGACCTCTGTTGTGCTGGGGGAGAAATGAAGCTGCTCTGGAGTTTCTTCAAGCACAGTGCACAGATATGGAGTTCCGGTTTGGCAGCTTGATTTTCAGCTCCAAATTTGACTCTGGGAATTTGGCCAGGGTTGAAAAAGTAGAACATCCAGAGCTTGAGGGGGACCCGGCTGTTAATGGGAGCACTTCATGTGGGGGCCTGGGGGCGCCCCTCTCTACTCCCGACTACGAGTTCAGTGTTTGGACTAAGCCAGACTGTGCGGAAACAGAGTTTGAAAATGGGAACAGGTAAGGCTTTGTGCACATGCAATGGTATCTCAAAAGATAAGTTCCCAACTCGCATTGCGGGAAAATGATTACAGCGGCCTTAATACTTTCAGGATTTATTTGAAATTTGGAATTACATGCTGGCTTTCCCAGAAGTGATGAGGTCAGTGATTGATTTTTGGAGCAGACAAGTGGTAATGTGGAAACAGTGCCAGGCACTAATGCTCTTATTATCTACATTACCTCATAGCATGACACAGAAATGCTTTCAGAATGTGACATTTTAAGGTCTACTTCTGAAATGGAGTGAACTGAAGCACCAAATGCTTCCAGTTGTATTTTTCATAAGACTTTTGCAAAGACCTATACAGACTATGGTGTTTGCTGGGTCAAAAGATTTATTATAATGAGAGCAATAGATTTTACATTTGATTGAAGCCACACTTCCTTGTAGTGGTTGCTAAGAGAAAACAACGTGCTTAGAAAATGAAATTTGAGGGATGTATTTATGCTTTTTCATTATTTGTTGTTTATCTATAATAAGCCTAGTTCATTATAGTTATGCTCTTTGTTTTCATCAGTCCCTTACTGGGTTAAAGGTTTTACCAGTGTTCACAGTGTGTTACAAAAATATTAAAAGATAATGTGTTTTGATTGTTTTGATTCTTATGAAGTAATATAATTGGTGCAGGTTTAAACAGGTAAACGCCTGCTTGTCTCTTCTGCATAATGTTTGTAAATAATTGTAAGGTACGTTATTACTAAGTTATCACAGAATGCATTAAAAAAAGCTGTTCCAGTATTTGACCTCCAAGACGAAAACTATGTAGATACTGTAGGAATAACAGACTGCAAGAACATTTTGTGCTTCCCTTTCCTTTGTTGGATGAAATGGGAGTCAGAGCTTCTGGTTTGTGTTTGTATAATAAGTGGGTAGAAGCAGCTATAGTACACTTATCCGTTACATTAATGTCACTGATATAATTGTAATAATATAAATGAAAGGAGGGTACTGCAGCACTATATAGAAATTGAGTAGTGCCATTTAAATTAAAGTAGCATCTAGCAATGGGGATGCAGAACAGAACACCTTCTGGTATTTGTATTGTTTGTTAAGGCCTGGGTGGGTTCGCTTACAAACTCTTGTACTGAAATTTTATATGATTTCTTTGTTGACCTTTGCCACTTCTATGCTTTTAGTGTATTTTTTTTAAAGAAAGTTATAACCCTTTTTATTACCTGTAGAGTGTGAACAATCTGAGAGGACCGACATCTGTCTCTGGTTTTAAAAACAGAGCAAAAAATGGCAGATACTTTTATACTTTTGCGCAGGTCCTGGTTCTATTTCAGTGTTCGGGGTGGAACCCCAGGAAAGCTGATTAAGATCAATGTTATGAACATGAACAAGCAGAGTAAACTGTACTCACAAGGGATGGCACCTTTTGTCAAGACTATACCTGTGAAAACTCGATGGGAAAGAATTCGTGACAGACCTACATTTGAGGTGAGGAATAAAAAATGTACTTTTTTTGCTCAGACAAAATTGTGCTTCAGAGTCCAAATCAAATTATCGAACTGGAAAACAAGTGATGGAGTGAAAAAAGGAACAACGGCATGTTAAAGCTTAGTATAAGGTAATATCTTTAGGTGGAGTTTAACTTTGTACGTTTATAAAAAACTGAATGTTTCAGTAAGTGAGATGTAAAATGATAGAATTAATTGTAGCAAAGGATTAATATTAGTTCTCTTTTAATGTTAATTTTTGTTTAAAAGTTACTATAACTAGCGATTATGGTTGTTATGGTATGGTATGTAACTCATTTCAGAGACAAGTACGGACTGTGTAAGCATTGCATTACTCAAAACTAATTTGTTACTAAATTGTACATTGCACAAACAGTTCAGTTGTGAAAAATCTTTGGCTCAGTAGTTAGAAGTATGTGATGAAATACATACCAAATGTAAATACCAAAAGCCTCATGATAACCTAAACAATTGGTGCTGCCTTGTGCTGGATTACTGTATTTTCTTTGCACAGATGGTGGAAAACCAGTTTATCCTGTCATTTACCCATCGCTTTCTCGAAGTCCGTGGGGCCACAACCTACTTTGCTTTCTGCTACCCATTTTCATATGCGGAATGCCAGGACTTTTTGCTACGACTGGATCATAAGTTTGCGAACTCCATGCACTTGAATACTAACAGGTAGGACTTTAAAACCTAATATTTATTTTTGCAGTTATAGTTTTCTACAATTACCATTCATTTTTAGTGAATAACGTGGTCAGAGATTAAAGCAGTTTGTCTTGTTGGTATGGTCCTAGACCTCACGGCATGTTCTTGGTGTAATAGTCATCCATAATTTGTTACCAGAATTGATTGCTGGTGAAATATATTTATAAATAAAACTTTAATTTGCTGTTAGGATTTTAATTTCCCATTTGTGCAAGTAGGACATTCCCTTTCTGCTTATGTGATACAGTGCTTCTAAATTCCAAAGTAACAGTTTAATCACTACAGTTCTTATGTGCTTGTCTCAGTCCTGCAGATTCTATATATTACCATCGTGAGCTGCTTTGCTACTCCTTAGATGGCTATCGTGTTGACCTCCTGACTGTCACCTCCTGTCATGGAATGATGGAAGAACGGGAACCAAGGCTTGAAAAGCTGTTTCCTGACAACTGTACCCTTCGCCCTCACAGATTTATGGGAAAAAAGGTAAGAAAAAAATCATTTTTTGGGCCCTAACCAAACATTTTTTTCCTCTGAAACTTCTTTTTTAACTATACTCTGCTGATCAATGATATAGATTGCCATTTAATCAGCTATATGATCATAATATTTAGCTGAATTTCAATATGCAATATCATGAAGGAATTATCTAAACCAGTGGTTCTCAAACTTTTTGGGCCAAGTACCACCCCTGATCAAACCAAAGCATCCAAGCACCACCTACAAGTCGTCTTCTCATAGGAACCCCAGAAATTCTCAATGACCAACATGAGCACACGTGTGCGCACACACTCAAATACACATATAATAAATATTATAATAATAAACTTTATTTGATATAGTGCCTTTAAAGGTGGCTTCTCAAAGCGCTTTACAGAAAAAAAAACAGGAACAACAACAAATAAAAATAAACAATAAAAAAGCACCATTTCAGTGAGAGGGGTGAGCCCGTTTAGTCGAGCAAAGCAGATGTGAATTCATCTTCGACCCTTGATACAATTCACAACAGAGTCTAACAGATTTTAAATCGTCAGGCATTTTCTTGATGGCAAAGGTCTCACGGTGGATGCTGCAATGCGTCCATTTATTTCTGGAGCAACCTCTCTAATTCGTGCAACTACACCGCTGTGTCGGCTTGTCATTGCTCTAGCACCGTCTATACAAACTCCGACGCATTTTATTCAGCTGATGACATTCTCTTTGATAAATTCATTCAGAAGCTGAAATATGTGCTCTCCTGTAGTTCCTGTTGGTAGCAGCTTACAGAACAGAAAGTCCTCATGGGACATGCTCTCAAACTCGTTTCTAACGTAAACGAGCTAATTGGCCAAATCGACTACAGACTCATCTAATTGCAGTGAAAAACATCTGCTCATCTTAACGTGCTCTATCAGCGTACTTTTGATATCATCCGCCATTTCAATAATTCTATGAGTGACTGTCTTTCAGAGGAGGCAGCAGGTCGAGCTGTTTAGCAGCTTTTTCTCCACACATACAGTAATATGTATCAGCTCTTTTGCCAACAGTAAATCAGGTTCTTCAAAAATAGTGTGGGGCTTACCTGCTTTAGCAATCCGCAAGCTTGCATTTTCCCCCGTTTCCGTTTCAGGAGTCTGTCTCAGAAGTTAAAAGAAGTTTTTATTTCATGCGCATGAGAGCGAAACACTGAGATGCTCGGTGTATTTTTCTCAAATGAACAGTTCTTAAATATTTTTCTGTTATCTATCGCGCTTTCCTGTGCTCACAAGATTACCAGCGTTCCTAGCACACATTTCTATGCATTCCTGTGTTTACGACATTGGCATTGTTCCAAAATCATGTACATTCTCTCTACCTCTCTATTTGCTGGAGATAAGTTTTTTTTAAATACAATTGGCCGCTTTCGTTTGTATCACGCATTCCTATAGAATGGTATAGAATTACATTGTAGTTCTGTGTCCACTCAAGTATTAGCTCACACTGTTTCGTAGTACGTAGGCTGCATATTCGACATGTATTAAAACAGAACATATGAAAACCCGTCCCGATTTTTCAGCGCACGTAACAAAGTTCCAGGGTCATATGGCGTTCCAGCTGGTGGCGCTCCACAGTTTGAGAACCACTGATCTAAACCATTTTTTTTGTGCAAAGATTTGTAACTCTTGGCTTTAATGTGTTTTGTCTCTAGGTCTTTTTCCTCAGTAGTCGGGTTCACCCAGGGGAAACGCCATCGAGTTTTGTGTTCAATGGATTTCTGAACTTCATCCTGAAGCAGGATGACCCCCGGGCCCAGATGCTAAGGAAAATGTTTGTTTTCAAGTTGATCCCAATGCTCAACCCAGATGGAGTTGTGAGAGGTCACTACAGGTGACGTTTGTAATTGAGATTATAGCACTCGCAACTGAACCCTCTATGACTGATGTGATTTGCTTTTTGCTTTTCTTTTTGAAAAGCAACATTTTATTTGTTCAAAAACTGTTTTGTTAAAGGTTTTAGTCTACATAGGTATATTTTGTAATAAATTCACGAATACCTTTTATGTTGTGGGTACTGTGAAAAAGGATCCTAAATTTTAAGGTCTCCCTATCAGTTGTATAACAATGAATTTGGTGTGATATTATAGGATGATTACTTCTGTTCCGGAATAATAAGAGTTAATAACCTTTTTAGTGTAGCAAGCAGTGTGGGATTGCACAGTAATGTTTTTTTATTTAAATTCCAAATTTACGTTTATGCCATCATGCCGTTATGTACAACTAAGCTCACTACTTAGAAGTAGACTTTCCGACTTTCCAAAGCCCTTAACCACCGGGCTTTGGGGCGGAGCGGTAGCTCTGTGGCTAAGGATCTGCGCCTGTGCCTGGAAGGTTGCCGGTTCAAATCCCGCAGCCGGCAGAGGAATGCTACTCCATTGGGCCCCTGAGCAAGGCCCTTAACCCCAACTGCTCCAGAGGCGCTGTACAATGGCTGACCCTGCGCTCCGACCCCAAGCTTCTCTCCTTGTCTGTGTCTCATGGAGAAAAGCTGGGGTATGCGAAAAGATGAATTCCTAATGCAAGAAATTGTATAGAGCTAATAAAGAAACATTATCATTATATTAACATTATCATTATTATCACCGTGGATCAGATGGTTTTGGAGAGTTGCCTGAACCTCCAGTCAATCGTGGACATATTCTGGGATAATAGCGAATGCGCGGTCTAAGTTCATTTTTGACCTCGAGACCCGTACCATGTCTCCTATGTTACTGAAACCACAAGAGTAGGCATAAGACAGGTCCTGTGATCTAGTCATACCATAATCACCACACCAACCCTTATATGCGCATGTCCTCTGAAAATACGGCCAGATTAATGTGATAATTAACACAATGTTTAACAACCCAGTCAAGATAGTGGTGAGGTTGAACTGCATGAATTCAAATCAGGACTGCTTCAGTTTATTAAAATAGATTAGCTTATCATTAATGAAATTAATGCAAACAAAGGTTTATGGAAAGAAATTAGGAGAAAATGGTTGAAAATAAAGAATTAGAAAAGTGCAAGTTGCTAAGATATAGAAAAGTGTTAATAAACTAATCCTAATTCAAGGCAAAAGGCATAAAGTTACATTAAACTCTCATTAAGATAACTATTTTATGCTATGGGGCATTGAACCCAAGCACAAGGTGAATACAACCTATTCCTTTTAAGAGGTGTGCAAATGAGAGCGCTTAGTATGTTCCCATTGCTTATATTCTGCATAGTGAGGAAGTAGGCATCACCTGATCTGGGAGAATTTGTCAATGTCAGGAGCTGCGTGACTCACCTCTGGCACTAATCTATCATTCCTGTGGAGCACAAGTAGATGAGTTACTGGCTGGTGAGGGTGGAGCAGCGCATCAGACTTTGCTTCCCCGATCCAGTTGAGCTCCTTGGTCTACTTCTTCTTTGTCTACAAGTTTGATAATTAGAGTTTTGAACTGCTCATGTTTTGCCCATTCATTTGAAACCATATAAGCATAGTCCAGGTCTTCCTGAAATAATTGTGATGCCTTATATTTTAAATTTTCCCTTTTGTAAGGGAATGAGGTATCTGATGTGGCATTACATCCAGTACTTCATACTGTCTTTTATGAATAAGGAATGAAGGATACTTTTTATTAGGTCTAAATTCTGATTTCCCATACAAGCAGTGGGAGGGGGTTTGTACTTCATTTTGCCACTAGAGGGGTGACTCAGTTTTCCAAACATTGACCCTCAATCGATGTGGATGTATCAGAATAATCTGTTTTCTAAATTCTAAGTCCTTTCAAAAATGCTTGTTATGATCAGAATTCTGACCGTTTCATAGATAGTGATATCTATGGGCACTTGCTTGGATATCCCGTGTTTCTTGAGAATTAATGCAGTTGGTTATGTTTCTTTTGAGTATAACCATGTGATTTCTTCATTTAATATAGAATGATAAAAGATGGCGTTTATGGTACATACAGTAGGATATACATATGAATGATTTTAAAGTATGGTTGCACTTAAGCTTAAAAACCTCCTTCCTTGAATTTCCTTAAGTATTGGCCCCAGATTTATTACCTTGTGTCTGGTTTTGAGATCTCTTCTCTTGACGTTAGAATCACCAGACCTACTTTGTTTATGTCCAAATGGTTTTATGGCCATTTCTATGAAACTCTAATCTCTTCTTGACCGAGACGTTCATAGTACTATTAGCCTTTGTGAAGCCACAAGGAATAAATTCCCCATAATTAGAGATGAAGGCATGCAGACTTACTTGTTAGTAAGAAATGAATACAAATGCACCTTAATATCAAATTGTATGACTTACAGCACATGCACTTACAGAACTTCCTAATCACAGATGATAATTAACTGAAAGTTGAGCAGCACCACATTTGTGATCTTTTTTTTGTCCAGTGAGAATGGATTTCATTTTTGGCTTTTTGCCGGCCTGAACTTGCATGAAGTTCAAGTGGAATACATGAAGTAGAATGCATCACAGTGTGACAAATGTCCAAAGGTTTGAAGTACACTTCTTAATTACAATTATTGGTACAATTATTGGTTCTTCATGTTATATAACTACCTAAAAATGGATCGGGAGAAAAAAACATTGGCCATCATAGACTCTATTGTCTATGATGGCCAATGTTTGGCATTATCCGCAATGAGATACTTAGCTACAGTGTGATAAATATTTTATATGCTGGGATATAATAGAAAATTAGGGTACTGGACTCTTTTCAGAAATCTTTAATTTCTTGTTTTTCAAGTTTCACATTTATTCACTTGATTTCATGTAAAAT
This sequence comes from Atractosteus spatula, assembly GCF_055471065.1. Taxonomy (NCBI): domain Eukaryota; kingdom Metazoa; phylum Chordata; class Actinopteri; order Semionotiformes; family Lepisosteidae; genus Atractosteus; species Atractosteus spatula. The sequence continues at coordinate 29,682,026 of NC_142707.1, forward strand.
TATAAAAGTTGGATTCAATTAAAAAGTCAAACTAAACTTTTTTTTTCCATTTTATTAGAACTGATTCCAGAGGTGTAAATCTCAATCGCCAATACCTCAATCCCAGTTTTGAACTCCATCCCTCTATTTTTGGTGCCAAAGCAGTTATACTGTACCATCACCTGCACAACCGCATTGGACCAGACTCTCCCGACTGGAGGACATTTGTGTCTCCTCTGTCATCCAGCTTGCTGAGCACAAAACCTTCCAATCATTCCAGTACCAACTGCTTGTTTTCACTGGAGGCCCCTCTGACAGAAATGGAAAAGTGCAACAACCTCAGAAATGAGGAGGAACATTATGAGGGGGATTTCTTCACTTGTGTGGAGAAATCGGAGCAATCAGAAATCCCAATGCTAACAGAAGAGAACAGGACAGATCCGGCCTCAGAATTTCTAAATAAAGGACAGGCTGAGGGGAAGATTGATGGAGAAGGGACCTGTGGTAGCGAAGAACACTGTGATGAGAACGATATTCTGAAGATGGCAACAGCTTCTGGTCTCTCTGAGCACATTCCCCCACAAGAGAGTGGCATAGCTTACTACATTGACCTACATGGACACGCATCCAAACGAGGCTGTTTCATGTATGGAAACAGCTTATCTGAGGAGAATGAACAGGCAAGTGCAATAGTTGTATTTCCCTTTAAATCACGTTTGTTGTCATGATCTCTCTCCTTGTGAGTGATGAACACGACAGCGTATGATGGTGAGTTACTGCATATATAAGTCCTTCAGTGGAATGAACCTGTTGTGCAGCTACATTATGATGGTGCTGTGGTGGAGTAGCTTCAGTCTTTTTCTTACGCTGTCCAAAAAATATAATATTTCCATGCCAAAGTACCATAAATCAGAGATTGCTTGTTCATTTTTTTTAAATAAGATCAAAATACTTTGAACTGTTTTTTGACTTGATTATTTTTCATTAGCTTTTAGCTGATCAGTTGCAAGGGTGTTTCAGATTGTGAAAATGTTAACCAGTTTAATATGTAAGAACATTTGCAAACAAGAAAATCATTCAGGCCAGTTAGGTATTTAGGATCACATCCAGCTATTTTTTAAAGTACCTGACATGACTAGGTAGCTTATTTTTGGCGTAATCCTTGGGGTACATTTTGGAATTTAAGCTCTTTCATTGTATTCTAATATGTATTCTTGTATCAGTTTTATGCTTGTATTTGAATAGTTGTCCTGTATTTTAAATTAAACCAGGTGGAAAACCTTCTATATCCAAAGCTGATCTCGATTAATTCAGCACACTTTGACTTCATGGGCTGCAATTTCTCTGAGAAGAACATGTATGCCAAAGACAAGAGAGATGGGCAGTCGAAAGAAGGAAGTGGGCGTGTAGCAATTCATAAAGCCATAGGGCTGATCCACAGGTATGGCAAAAATATTAGCAGTCTAAAGATAAGTCTGAAAACCTACTCAAGATCCCTTCCTATAGGTTGCCGTTGCTTTTTTTACAATTTGAAGGCAAATGAGTTAACCAGCGAAATGTCTCATGGAAGAATCCATGCTATGCTCTTGTACCAAAATAGCATGGTTTGTGTAGGTAAAGGTATAAACTTAAATTGGAGTCTGGTCATTTGCATTGCTATAGGCTAGGGATTTTTTAGTCCTTATTCTATCATTTAGAAATATATATTTTTAAGATCCTTAGTTTATTTTTGTATTTAAAATTAATTTAAAAACAATTATTTGAGCACAGCTTTATTTTCTTAAGATTTTAGAAAATTGTAAGTTTTACTGTGGTAGAGAACTTATCTGGGCCTTGAGACAGATTTGTTTTCCTGTTTCTCTAGTTATACCTTGGAGTGCAATTACAACACTGGCCGCTCTGTGAACACAATTCCTCCAGCTTGTCATGATAATGGCAGAGCAACACCTCCCCCACCCCCTGCTTTCCCTCCCAAATATACTATCGAAGTGTTTGAACAGGTACGTACTAATGTTCAATATGTGATGTATCATGTATCAAACATGATAGTTAACACAAATTGTTGAATTTTGTTTGTTTCAACGGTTTGGTTACAGTATGTAGGTTTTCCTAGACATCTGTTGCCCTGGGTAAAGGTGTGCGTGCTGTTTTCAGGCTTACATGACTCTAATGAGCACTAATGACCCTAGGTCTGTGTTTCATTGCTGAGCATTCTGGAGTTATCAGTATCGTTTATAATTTAGATGCAAATAAATGAATTCTTTCTTTGTTGAAAATACTGTAAAAGTTTGCAAAGTTAATAGTTTTCTTAAAACGTCTGAAATTAGTTATTTTCTTAGATGCAAAAATCTAAAAATACTGGTTCATACTTAGATATTGGATAATGTAAACATCTGGGAACCAATAGTAATGACTTGATTTTGGTAAACTTTACATTTACAATATAGTTCTTTACGTACAATAATTGCTTGTAAATGTCTGAAGACAAAGCTTCCTGTTAGGTTGGCAGGGCAGTTGCTGTGGCAGCTCTGGACATGGCTGACTGCAACCCCTGGCCTCGCATCATCCTGTCTGAGCACAGCTGTCTCACCAACCTGCGCGCCTGTATGCTGAAGCATGTTCGAAACAGCAAAGGCATGATCATCACTTCTAAGAAAAACAGCACAAAGGCTTCTCCTAAGGGAGCCACAGCGTAAGCACATTTCTGTATATGTTCATGTTAAAATATTCTGCTTATTTTAAAAATCCAGAAAATTGTTATTCAGCTCAAATGTTCAGTGATTTCTGAATTTCAGTTTAGGAATTTTTTTTTTAGTTCTGCTTTGTAATTGTCAAACTGCTGACTGCTCCAACACTTGCTTCGGTTTGGGTGGGTTGATGAGCTTTCAAGCTTCTGTCTGAGACGTGCACTGGAATGTGCTGGGTTAAAGTGTCTAATTTGCCATTCTTCATTCTGCGAGTCCCATGGAGCTCACAGAGAGATACCAATTTCTTTAGTTAACATGTTCATCTCCTCATTAATGAACCATTGTGATAGAACAAGTTTTGTAAAACATCAGGCTGAAAGAGCTGCGAACTGTGGTTTCAGGGGTCTGACGAGCTCTGCCTCGGAGAACTCCCTTAGTCGGACCAGGAGTAACAGCAATGGAACAACCAGTGGGAGCAGCAGCAGCCAGCAGAACTCCCCACAGCTCAAGAACTCGCCCAGCTTCACTTTTGGCTGTAGTCAGGGGATCTGTAGGTCAACCTGCCCTCCACCCTCCAACTCAAGTCTTCATAAAACAAATAACAGGGCTCTGGGACCAGTGAGAGGTAAGCTGGTTGAAGGGCTGTGTTGGGAGAAGGCAGGATGCTTTTTGACGTACATGTGGGCCTGCTTGGGAATTTCAAAAACAGTCTAAATATGATGTATGCATTCTGCAAAAAGAAAAACCCAGACTTGAAGGTTTTTCAAAGTGTTACCACTAAGGAAGAAGCCAGTAGGGAATGGTTTTGAAATCGTCAACATGTTGGTGTTTTTGTTGTCCTATGACTAACTGCATATGATAGCAATTACGATATGCAAAAAGATGTAATCCTTGTCTGCTTTTTTTCTGTTGCCAAATTTGTAATGTGGAGAATCAGTTCTGGTACTTTTCCTTCAGCTTATTTATGGGATAACCAAATGCAAGTGTTATAAAAATATAGAGCACTGTCAGAAGAAGAATTGAAATGTAAGCACTTGGTGTGGCACAGATAAATATGGGCTTAAAAAGGTAAAAATATAAATTAGAGTAAAAACCTTTGGTGGAGTTTATTTAAAATTTTGTGGTGTGTGAAAATCAAAAGCAAGTGTTGCTTGTGCAGTAAAGAAAGCAGTGAGCATGTCCTTCCTGAGTTTTTTTTCTCGACGTACTTTTAATATATACAATGTCTTCATGCATATAAATGTGTTTTGCATTTATTGTTGTCATCCAAACCCAACTTGTCAGGTGAACGCTTTCCTGCTAGTGACTGGGAAAAATGGAACTACTTTTAAACTGAGCTAGGATGGCGTTTCATTTAATGGAAAGGATATGTAAATGGTGGCTATGTTTGTAATATTGTTTATATGAAATCATGGTAGACTACATACTGAACCCACATACTTGGTCAAAATAAAATGAAAACCACTGTACTTAACTAAAAGGCTTTTACATTGCTTGATTGTGGGTCTCCACCCCAGTTCCTGCTGATTCTGTGCTCTGTGTTCTCTTGTGCCATCTCGAAAGTGTCTCTTTATATTTCTGTATAGAGTCTAAAGCACAGGAGAAGAGACGCCCACACCACCGGTCAATGCTAAAAACAGCTGCAAGCAGCCCCACCAGCCACCAGTCCTCCCCAACCCATCCTTCGCTTTCTCCCTCCTCCTCCTCAGTCTCCCTGGGATTTTCCAAGATCACCTCCTCCCCTCAGCAGCATTCCGGCCTCGGCCCTTGTTCCATCCCAGCTTCCTTCAGCATGGCAGGTCTGTATTCTCTCCAGCCTCCCAGCCTCTCCAAACTCCTCCCTTCTCTCCAAGCTATGCCCAAGTCAAACCTCCTTAACAAGGCCTTAAGCAAGCGGCTAACCCCCTTGCTTCACCCTGCCCTACCACCCCTGGGCTTTCTAAATGACAGAACAACCAGCCTGGGTTCAGGGAATAATTCTGGGAGCCAGACAGGAAGGTCTAGTAAACACTGAATGGATCAGTAAAAATCATCCCAGTTGAAACAGGTGGATCAGAGAACACTTCTCGCGAGTTAAGCTTGGGTACAAAGGACAGGGCCGGGGGCAAGATTCATCTTCAATGTCGTGATATTTCACCTTAGAAATACCAAGTAAAAATTGAAATTTTGTATATATCTATCTCAGAAGCTCTTCTCAAGTATTTTGCCAAACATATGGCTTGATGAAGAGAAAGTTCCATTTAAGAATTAAACATGGCTTAAAGTGTTATTTTTAGTTGTACCTTATGTTCCTTGACCTTGTGCTCAAACTGATCTTAATTTTTTTTTGTTAAAAAAAGCTAAGTTGGAAAATCTATAAGTGCAAGTGTGAATAAAGTTTTGCAGCAATTAGCATTTTTCTGTTTCAAAGTATTGATACCTGTTGAGATATAATGGAGAAATGAGATGTGCAAAACTGAATTGTCTGAACCTAGGCTTCTGATTCAATCTCTTCTTCCTCTGCACTGCTACAAGTTTCTTAAACATGTACTTACAATGGTCTAGTCCACTAGAATCCTGGCTATCTTTGGAACCAAGCCTTTCCAGATTAGGAAGTCAAAAGAACCTAGCAAGTATAAAAGCAGAGGTTCAAACCCCATAATAGATACATGTGCTGCTTCTAGCATATAATAGAACACAGTACAACACAAGGAGGGTCTATAAGAGCACAAGTCATTTTAACTTTTATTGCTGCTACATTTAGTGTTTTGCAAGATGCCTTTCTTTTCCAACATGAAGCAGTACTAAGTATTGTTAGTATAGTTCAGTTGCTAAACATTTTTGTGCTACATTATATATAATTCTGCATTTTTTTTGTTTTCAGTTTTCCTCCTGTTCAGAGCTTGCTTCTAATTTTAATATTTTTAATCCCATTGTACAGTAAACACTATGTATATATGCATATATACATAATAAAAAGGGACAGCTTATTTAAGAGACACACATGAAACATTTTTTCAATCTCTTCAACCAAGTCAAAATATAGCATTAAAGCAATCGATAGCTGATCTTAATTTCCCAGTTTGTACTTGTTAATGTTAAATTTTGAACTTGCAAAGCAAATTCTTTATTATACGTCCTAAATGGAAAAATCTAATTGTTCAACTAAAATGGTACATTTTTATGTAAAGACATCCCTAAAGAACAGGTAAACTTGTCACTCAGTCCTTTTTTTTCCAATGATATTGATAATGATAGTTGTGTGTTCTGAATCTATTGATGATTTTCTACAGTTATCACTTAAGTTTCTCAGATGTTTTTGTAAAATACACAAAGCTATATTCTTCTGGTATTTTCTACACTTTGGTGCACTTTTTTACTCGCTTTATAAAAAGGAATTTTATGTGCTGGAAATGGAATACTATTGTAAAATTTTCACCTAGAATTATATGGTTATGTTTATTGAATTGATATAGTAATACATACTATGATTATAATTTACAATTTCATTTAACATTAGAATATTATAAAAGAATAAAAATGTTAACTGTAAGCAGTCTTCAGACCGAGGATTTACCAATCCATTTTGGTAAAGTACTTTGGTGGGTTATGATTTTGCATAAAATGTAAGTACACTATGCAGATGCAGAAAGGATATTTTGGATGTAATGCTTATCTGGTTAATGGACACAAGTGTATATTCTCAAAGCAGTCAAGCTATCAGTCAGGCGACTTAAGTAAAAATTGTAACCATAATTTTAGTATTTATAGTTTTGCTGCAAAACCTAAAAAACATTTTATTAAAATCTTGTACTGATCCTTTTAAAATGTGCAATCACAATTCTAAACAGAATTATAGAAAAATATTAATCTTTTTATTTTCTAAATATATACATTTAAGAATCGTGTTTCAGAGAATAGATTGCTGTTGGCTGTTCTGAATCTTGATTTTCAGAGATTAGAGCATAATCAGGCCAAATTTGTAACTTGAAAGATCTGAGTAAAAATGTATATCTGTATATAGAATGGCTTATCGTAACAGCATTTCAGAGGTTGATGACAAAGAAAAATATCCAACAAGGCAAATCATCGTAAAACAACAAACCTTTGCTACTATGACACATTTAAATCTCAAAAGGAGTTTCTGTTGTATGTTTTGTGAATGTAATGGTTGATTCAGTGGTTACAAGTTGTAGATGAGCTACAGGAATATTTTCAGTAATAAAATCTGAGATTTAAAGCATGCTGTGTAAACCATATCTACTATTGTGTCTTGAGAATTTACCCCAATATGTGTTAAATGTTAATATGTTAAATATGAATAACAAAGTAGTGGGTTATTATTTTGCTGTTTCATGTGATATTACATTGTCCAGTTGTATATTGTGCCATGATATGTTGCTTGTGGTAGTTCCATATGCTTTCCTTTACTGGCACATGTAATATAAAAAAATATTTGTAACTTTGTGAGTTTTATACTGATATGTTGTCAGTTTTGAGCCTTCAGTCCTCATCTTTATCTGTTTCATCTTTTATTCTAAAACAACTGTTACACTGAATTCATAGGCCTGAAAGGAACAGCATATTATTACTGTGAATGCATTTAATATTCTAGTCAAATGCTTATTGAATTCAGAAGAAGCCACAGGAGTGGCGTTTTGTTTCCCTGTGCAAATTCAGTCTCAGGAGAAAGATAGTATATTTTAATATCAGGAAGAATCCTAACAGACGGGCTTCGATTATGAAAGAAGAGAACAGTAGACTTTTTCATTTAGAGACATTTTGCCTTCTTAATGATATTTTGTGTTTCGAAGGTGTGAATAAATATGGTCTTCTGTACGGGTGTTCTTTGAAATAATGAAAATCATAATCTACTGCCTGACTGCTGATCACTGAATGTCTCTTTTTAACTATGGTTATCTCATCGTTTCTTCATCTTTGCAAAAAATACTTTTCAAAATGAATATAAAAGAGACATCTTCATTTTTTTTTACCTAGCTCCTAAGTTATTCAGGTGTAAACTTGACTCTGGTTAAAGAATGAGTATGACAATTAGTCTTACTTGAAAATCGCTGTTCCTTTCAGACCTGGAATTTAAAATGGATCTCATCACTTTCATCATTACCTGTTTTTCTTGACATAATACTTGTCGATACCACGTTACTTTCTTTTTTATATGTGGTGTGGGGCTGTTTGATAAAACTTTTAAATATTGTCCTTATCTTTCAGTGTAATAAAATTTCTCTGTATGATTTTAAAAACAACCTAATCCTGGACCTATCCTTATTTCAACCTTAAATTATTTTGCTTTCTCAAAGTTCTCTCATGTTTGTGCTCATTTTCAAAGTAATTTTAAGATGTGACTTATTTCTTCTTAAACGTTTATTGTTTTCTTGAACTGTTATTATGTGAAAGGATAAATCTATTTTTTGGGTGTGTTTTGAAGTCTGCGGAGGTTACATTCCCAGTTCATATTGTTCCCAACATGGACTCTGAAATGGCAATTTCTGATTAAAAAGTTGCACAGTTTAGACTATCCAGTGGGGTACATATCTGCTCACTATAACAGTATGACTTATCTGCCACAAGTGTGTCACAAACAGAAATTACATCAAGCCAAACAGCTCCAGTTTTTTATTTAACATGGAAGCCATTTTTGATTAAAATGTTCAACCATGTACCCCTAAGCAGTTGTATGCTTGTTTGAACGTCAGAGAAAAGGTTTTCTATTATTTGAAATGTAACCACTAACCACTCTCAACAGTTTAAAGCAGGTGCTGAGTAATAATGTGTGCTGGTAGTCTGATGCTAAATGTTGATGTTGAATTAAGACAAGCTGGAATATGACAAGCTGTTTGCTGGTCGAGGAGCCGAGATTTTCAGGATCTCTAGTGGAATATTCAATGCTGAGACAATGGCTAATTTTAAACCAGTTAATGTCTTTTCAAATTCCATTCTTTTAAACTCCCCTGGAATGCACTTTTATACTGTGCTTGTGGTGATATCTCCTGCAATGTAGACAATTCATTCCAGATCTATTTCCGAAGGGGCCTGAACCACTGATGAGCAACTTTAGTTGGGGACACTGAGGAACAACGCTGGGTTAAAGCGCAATGAGCACAGTAAAGATACTGAATGAGGTTCCAGCACATTTGGTTTTATCTGGTGAACTTGAGCTTGATTGATATTTCATCTAATTCATCACTGTTCTCACACATCCTGCAGTATCTGCATGATACATTTTTGTGTAAATGAAGCTAGAATGCGATCTAAATCAGTAGACGTTGATGGTGTGCAAAGTTATTCAATATTATAAATGAAAGTTAGCCATAGATGGTTGACCATGGATGTCACCACCAGAGATGGAGATTGCAATCACATCTTGAATGTGTGTCAGGGAAGGTACCACATTGTTTGACAAGCCAAAGGGCATGGTTAGATGTCTGTTCCACCAGCACCTGTCTGCTGATGTTGGGTTGGGGACTTTCTGTTACTAGGATTGATATAGTGGTTTCTACACATGACACATGAAGGTCTCCAGGCTTCGATAACTCACTGCTGGTGACATGACAAAGTATCTATTGGCTAAATTCCCATCCTAGGACCTTGGCTTTCTGATGCAGGGTTCTAGATTCTGGGCCATTGGCTGGAAAGTCAGTGATCAGATTTCATTAATAATTGAATTCAGTCTTCTTGTTTGATCATTCATTTGTAATAGTAATGTAGTGTTCACAGGGAATTTGACAAGAACACTGATTAAGAGCTTTCCTTATAATCTTAGCGTAAAGGTACTTTGAAACTTGGATTTCATCATCTAGTTTTTTTGGTTCTTGTAAGTAAAGAACTGATTTTTATTTTTTTTTGTTTTCACAAAAGACATTTCTTTACAGCGCAGTTGATTAGCTCCCAGTTACTGGGGAAAAAATGGAAACGCTGATGTGGAATCCCTGTTGCATTTTTAAGTGAATTAATTCAAAATTAATTCAAAATATCAGTTTTTAAATGAGAAAAGGCCCAAAGCCTACAAATTAAAAGCCATCTTTCAGGCTTATTAAAAATTCTGGGTTTTTTTTTTCTTTAAATGTAGCTTTTTTTACTAATCCTCCAGATCTGTTTGATTGGAGAGACAATGGTAGTAAGTACAGGGGAAATGATGAACTTGAGACATACTGGAATGTGCTAAGGTATCAGTGTAGTGCTGTGTTGATACTGGCACCATGTATTCTAAATTGTGGGTAGTAATGTTTTTGTGAGATTTACTTGTCATGGTTTGTCTTGTCCTTTAGTTTTCATTTTCAAACTTTTGGAAGTATCCTTGAATTATATCTTCTACTGCAAAACAAATTTGAATAAACATTTGAAATAAAAACACAGTGAGCAATGGAAAAATGTTATATTACACTGAAATGCTTCATCAACATCTTTAACCTTCTGTTTAATTTTTTTGTTAAAGGTTCATTTACTGAAGTATTTTTGTCCTACTGTGCATAAACAGTTTTATGATTTATCAACATTTGTTTTAATTTCTGCATTTTAAACACATGCAACATGTTTTTCTTTTCCCATCATTCTCTTTCATTGCATAGGCTACAGCTGTCCTAATTTTCATGTTGGCTCGAAAAGTAGTGGCTCTCTATTAAGGAATCCCAGGCAGAACAATCTGCATATTCCTGAAGACTCAATTGATGGGCGTCTTTCTGTCCAGGTAGGGAGAAACTTGCTATTATTTGAAGACACAAGAGATTAAAATCATTCTGGTTCATCAGATGCAGAAAGTCCTGAAATGAAAAACTGAATTCCAAATCTTGTGTTCAGATTACCTTTTAATTTTTCTATATTTTTTACTTTTTTCTAACTGGCATTGACATGTCATTCATTCTTGAAGAAAGCTTTTTTTCTTTTAAGGTAACACAGAAAATGAGGCTCCAAACAGCAACGTAACATATCACAAACTTTTTACAAAAGTATTTGAAGGTTCTGAAAAACATATCAACAAAAGTCATCTTTCACATTTGAAAACATTTTTATGACCTGTTCTAAAGAAGTAAGCAGTAACAAGTTTTTAAAAATACAACACTAACAAATGTTTTTTTCCTGAAGTTTTGTTAAATATTTCATGTGAGAATGTACACTTCAATGCATTCATGAGTAAGGCTTTCTGTAGACTTGTTTATACACACCTGTAGTGTATTACAACAGCGCAAGGTGGCAGTATTAATTCTTCACTAAGGCAAAACAGCAAGTAAAATTTCTGCAGCTCTAAATACTAGAAGTTACATTCTTGAAACCATTTTACATGGATTTCTAGAATAAAAAAGTAATGTTGGTGCCCAACTAAAATGAAAATTGGCAGTGAGAGGCAGAGTCTGCATAGAGACTGATTGATGGTCCCAGGCTTTGGGGACAGATAGGAGACCAGAATTAGAAGGGTGAAGGTTGCGAGGTGGAGAGTACGACAATAGTACTTCACACAGGTACTTAGGCGCCAAGCCATGCAGAGCCTTGTAGTGAGCATGAGGATTTTGAAGTCGACACAAAACCTGACAGGAAGCCAGTGCAAGGACTCCAGGATAAGAGTAATGTGATCTCTTGCACTAAACCTGGTCAGGATTCTGGCTGTCAAATTTTGGACATACTGGAGTTTGTTTAATGTGGATTTAGAAACCCCTGCAAGTAGAGCATTGACAGTAGTCAATTTTGGAGAAGACAAATGTGTTGATCAGCTTTACAAAGTTGATGGGGGGGGGGTGCCGATAAGCATGACTTCAATCTTGACACAGTTTAGATGAAAGAAATTTTGAGTCATCCATGGTTTTATGTGGGAGATGCAATTAGAAAGAATAGAGACAGCCACATCAGTGTCAGGTTTGGTTTGGATATAGATTTGAGTGTTGTCAGCATAGAAGTGATAGTTGAGGTCATGTAAACTTAAAAGCTGACCAAGTGGGAACATGTAAATGCTGAAAAGTAGGGGTTCAGTATCGAGTCCTGAGGAACACGAGACTTAAGTCCAATTTCAGACCTAAATTCACTGAGAGACAAAGTGACAGTGATCACTGAGGTTAGACTAGAACCATTTAAGAGCAGTGAGAGAAACTCCAAACAGTCTTAAGATGAGAAAGTAAGATATCATGGTTAACAGTGCCGAAAGCAACACTGAGATCAAGAAGAATGAGGATAGAAAGAGAACCAGAATCGGAAGCCATTAGAAGATCGTTAGTGACTCTGACCAGGGCAGTTTCTGTGCTCTGAAGTTGTTGGAAGCTAATAAGGAGGGATTCGAAAAGGTTATTTGCAATGAGGTGGTTATTTAACCGATATGTAACAGCACGTTCTAGAAGTTTTGCAAGAATAGGTAAGTTATAAATGGGTTGAAAGTTGCTTAGATTGTCCAAAGCCATGTTTGGCTTTTTTGGTACAACACCAGTGCTCCAGGATTCATTTATTATATTGAGGACAATGGGGCAGAGAGAAGTAAAACAGGACTGAAATAAGGGGTGGGAATGGGATCTAATATACTGTACAAGTGGTGGATTTCATATGTGATACCAGTTTACTGATGGATGCAGAGTCAAGGAGAGAGAAGTTGGAGAGAAGGGAAGTAGTAAAATTAGGCAAGCAGGTAGGAGGTGTGGAAGTGACATGTTGTGGTGAGAATGTGATGCCAGATGCTGTCAATCTTGGAGCTAAAGAAATCTAAAAATGTGTTGAAAAATTGCGATGAGGCAGGTTGTGTGGTGGGGCAGTTTGGCTTTAGTAGACATCATGACACGGAATTGGTTACCATTTACCATATTGGATATATACATTAAGACTGGTTTTAAAAGGTTAATATGGAAAAATTAGAGGTTTACAAACCTCTGGCACTGTACTGTGCCACTATGCAACATCTTGACAGGCCACCAAGAGAAATACCATCAAGAGAGTTTGTTTGGGATTTTTGTACATTTTTGATCAATGTTTCCAAATTGACATTCAGTTTTCTTTATATTATTTACTTTTGTTAGATGTACTTGTACTTTCCCATGATTTTCCATGGAATTTGCTGATGAAAGGCAAGCTCAGGAACCTCTCAACCATGGATTATTAGGTTTTCTGAATTATGATCTCTCAAAATGTGAACTGAAAACGCCGAGATACATCCGGAGTTTGGTACCATAACAGAGCTCATCTATGGCAGAGTCTGAGCTGTCAGTTTTAAACTGCTTAAAAAGCTTGCCCCTCATTTGTGAATGAGGATATGCAAAAATAACTAGTGGGAAAGCCCTGACAAAATGAAAATAGGTAGTGAAAAGAGTTATTTAAGGGGGCATTGATTGACTGGCATGAGAATTTCAGAATGCTAATTCTTATTGACTGACTGAAAATAGCTTTGCCAGTATTCCCCTGTTCACCTGGCTGTTTGGTAGGAGAAAACCTAGTGTTTAATCATTCAAGATGGTGTTTCTATATTGTTGTAGCTGCCATGCTTCTGTGTTACTGTGAGAGTTGGTCTATGGCTGAAATGGCCATGGTTTTATTTGAAATTCATGTTCCACATCTGCCCAAAGAAAAAAAATAAAATACTTTTGAGAAGAGTGTGTGAATTCCTATGAGTATCTGGCCATCTACAGAGACACAAATCTATGCAGTTGTACAGTGAGGCATTCTCTATAACCCTGTTAATTCTCAGTGGACATTTCTCATATTTGGAATGATGGAAGGGCAAGGCTTAAGGATATCCCTGCTTTTTTTTACACATTAGCCTCACAATCTCTTAACACCTGGCCTGTTTTACAGTTAGATGGCCCTTGTTAAACATGCTGCTATTATTGTTCAATCCTCACATATAATTAATTACCTGTATTTCTGACTGAAATTGATCATTAAAACAAATTTGTGCAAATAAACTAAATTGTAGTTCTAGATTAATAATTAAGAATACAAATTTAACTTTGCAAATTTATGGTTATATTTAGAATGGATATTATTTTTTACCTAGAAAGAGAAGATGAAAAACCATGTGGTACTACTTAATAAACTGAAAAACTACCACATTTTAAATTTTATGAAAAAGTGCTGCTAATTCTCTTGAAACATTTTTATTTGGTACTTGTTACACTGCTACAAGCATACTGCTTATGAAAGAATTGCTTGAATGCCCCTGGTGAACATAATATAATAGGAGTGATACCCTCAGTTTAAAATAACACCATCAAAATAGTGATTTTGTGAATGATGTATGTTTTTTTGCCATTTCCAAAATGACAATACTGCACTATTTATATTAGTTATTTCTTGGCAGATGTACTAATACTTTCTCACCATTTTTTCATAGAATTCCCTGAAGAAAGGCAAGCTCAGGAACCTGTCGTCCATGGAATATTCGCGGTACACATTTTATCTTAGTACAAACGTCATATTGTCACAGAATTCTTTCTGTAAAACTGTTCAGTATTTTTTCTTTTAGCAGGCATTATTACAAACCATAGAAGAGATAATTAATAAGACTAAAATTTCCCTTAGGTTTTTTTTTAACTTTACTCTTTGCTTAATGGTTTCCTGTGCAGTCTGTACTACCTGTGTCCATTAGTTCAGTCTAAGGTTCAAGGAGATTGAGCTTTTTTATTTTTGTAACATTGTGCTTTAGCCCTTGTTAAATCTGGCTTTTTTGTGAGCAACTCCTAGTCATTCCTTTACCACAGATTGGGCAGGTTTCCTGTGTTAAGGTCCAACAGGAAACATTTTGATGCTTAGTTTTTGCAATACTAATTAATTTAGCTGTTTAGATGTTGGTTACCAGTCCACCTTTCCTTTTCACTATATTAATTATATAACTGAAAATTAAAAGTTGAAATTTGAAAGAAATAACCCAAACAGACTTTGAAGTTGGTAAGTAAATAACACCTAGTTCACTTTAATAACACATGCATGTGCCTTTCAGTCCTGGATCTGGTTTCAGATATGTACTTTAGTAGATTTAACTGTCTGTCCATTTTATTTGATGGTAAAATTAAACACTGATGCATTCTCTTTAATATATTTTATTGACATCTACATTGGCTAGATCTGAACTGCAGCCCAGATCCAGCAGAATTCCTGTGAGGAAAGGCGGACTGTGCTCAGTCCAGGGCCTCCTGCGCTCCAACAGTATGGACCAAGAGCCACCGCTGAGAGTGTGGAAATTCATAAAACCAGGATTAAAAAAACAACTGTCCCTTTCAGGTGAAGAGCCATAGGTGCTATCCTACAAAATGTGAACAAACTAGGAGGAAAAAATTAGTAGGCTTTAGGCTCACATGACACTGCTGTATAGATCACTAGCTGAAAGAATACTGTGTGTATATACAGTATATGTTGGGGTGTGGGCAATTAACAAATTGACTTTGTTACCTTTGTATTTTATGCCATTGTTTATGCTGTGAAAGCATGTCAGAACACTTCATTTTGCAAACGGTAGCCCAAGATTGTCAATTTTTCCATTGAAAAGGTAGAGGAGAAAAGTGCTGTTGGAGTTTTATGATGAACCTTTTTATTTTAATTTGATAAATTTGAACTTGCTTCTGTATTTCCCAAATCTGATGGCAACAGAGGTCCCTTCTGCAGAGAGCCAATCAGTGACACTCAGCTCCAGGATGCTTCTGAAGTCCAGGGCCCAGAGCTCACTGCTGGTTAAATCCAGTGCTACAAACCAGGTACTTAATTACTAATCATGTTCTTTACCAGGGGTCTCCCACTCCTGTCCTTAAAGTCTGCTATCCAGCAGGTTATATAAGTCTCTTTAAATTGGCAGCCTCTTAAAGAGACCCCATCCTGTCCAAATTAGAAAATAATAGCTCAATTAGGTAGTTATGGGCTTAGGTAGAAGGTAGACCCCAGCTGGAGTTATGTATCCTTGTGCTAAATCGAGTTCTCATTGTTGCCTTTGAGAGGAAAGTGGATTCAGTGGGATAAAGGAGAATGTTGAGTGACATGGGAGTGGATGGGGAACAATTTTAATAGATTTCAACAAGATGCAAACATTTTCTTACACTTTGCAGGAATTTCCTGGATCCCTGCCTGGAATGGATCAGATACTTGTCTGCAGCAAAGTTCCCTTGTGCAGCGAAGCTTGACTGAACTGAAGATTTTCGTTAAAAAATTTAAAGTATTATGTTTTTGCATTTTATCATCTCACTTAACATTTTCACGTGAAGTATTGTACTTTATTATTACAATTTTGTACTAAGTGAATGGAGAAATCTGTTTTTCGAGTTGCATTTTTGTACAACACAAGATAAATTGCAACATAATTAAATTGGTACACTGTGCAATTGATTTCATGTGCAGCAGAAGACAGGTTTGCAAAAGGTTCAGCTGTGTTGAATGGACAGAAAGCACTAAGTCTGAACTGCAGTAAAAATAATGACCTTACATTTTTGGACAGTTTTGCTGAGATTTATTTTAGAGATTGAATTCATGCTGAGGATATGTAAGTTTTCAGAACCGCATTTTATAAAAATTAAAAAAACATACAGATTGGGTTGACAGAATGCAAATGCTCATCTGTGTCCTTATGAGTTAGCAATATAAGAATAGCTTTTCATACAAAATGTTAAGATATTAAATGCATCTTCTGTTGTGCTACTCAAATATAAGATTTTATATGTGACCAAATACTGTGTTCAGCATTTTCAAATACAAGATTACAGCATTTATAAACTGGACGCTGTGGTATTTAAGTTTTAACCATCCAGAAAAATAAAAGATACTGCTAGGAAACAAACACTACTATTTTTTTCAAAATGTGGCATTTTTATTTTAGTAATCGTTATAGTAGGGTGTGATAGGACTGTCTCAAGAAAAGCCCTCAGAATAACTATACATGGACTCTGTGCACATTACAGTTTTGAGTTGACTAGGTGCTTTATTACTATTATACATACCCATTGTTGATTTTAACAAATGTATAGCCTTTAAAGTGGAATGAATTTTGTTTACTGTTAACTTTTCACAAACTGCACTATTTGTATATTTTAAGTAAAATGTACTGCTGGATTTTACTTTGTGTATCGTATAGACGTATAAACGATTTAAAGAAAAGGTTTTTGTTATACAGTATGCTGTAATATATAGTGAGCAACAGAAAAATTGCCGTCTGACTTCATCTTTGTTTAATAAAATACACCTTACTGACTGAGGAATAGAGGAAAAAGATGTGATCCACTATTATTTTAAGCAGAGACCAGAGCGAATGCAAACTACATTTTAGTTTTTCTTGTGGACTTTTACTCAAATGTTCGGTATTTGTTTAAAAATGCTCACTTTAACAGAATGTGTATACATCCTCGCCCTGGTTTAAGCAATCGACACAGTTGACGTACACAAATTAGACTTTACATAACCTCCCCTGTGTCCCTTAATAAAATTTTGTATGCAAGGGGAGTTCACCTTATGCGTAGCGCGGTATGAGTGGAATGTGGTCTCTACCAGCATCTGTTTCACACTTTGGACTTGTTTTACTTTTGCGTACTTTGGGTAATTTCTGTATATTATCGCAGACTTTTGGATAGAAAATTGACAGTAATCTGTATTGCAATTGGTACTGGTCCCAGCGAGTACAAGCATGGGATCGTCGTAACTGTAAGTAATGAATATTAAGAGGAGACTATTAGTTTAGTCCTTTCGTCATCTTCGTATATTTAAATTAAGAGCGCGGCCTAGCACTAGCGCTGAGGAACGGGACATTGGGAATTACCATACAAAAATCAAACCTTATCTACCCCTAACACAGTGAAGTCAAGAAAATACCCAATATATCTTATTTTTATTTTGCAATTAATTTTCTAAACAGTACAGTGTAGTGTTTTTTAAAGAATATAAATAAATTTAAAATTCTGATTTATTTACTCTATTTTTAAGTGCATGGAATATTTTGTTTTATTCTAATAATAGAATTTTAAAACGTTTTTTTTCCATTTCTTTCTCCATATATAAACGGGGAAAGTTTCCGTTCTCTCTCCACGTTACGGTCTGTTAGCTGCTGCAGCATTCTTGCTCCATGATCAGCACGCAGATCTGTTGTCCTTTGATGGTTAATAACCGCTGGGAAGTTTACAGCTCTGCCCTCCTTCCTCACTCGCCTGAACAGTTACGGCAAATAAGGGAGGATCCCTGCAATATCATGAAAGGCAATTATGCAAGTTTACACAACGGCTACAAAAGGACTGCTTCTGACTTACATTTGGGTTATGTAAACACCTGAGGAAGCACACAAATATGTAAAACAGAAAATGGGTGTATGCCATTTGCATCTCCCCAAAATACTGTAGGGTGTCATTGTAAGGAGATGAATACACTTACAAGACACAAGTGTATTCACCTCCTTTTCCTTTTTCTTGATCTATTTTGTAACAGCAGTACAAACTACGGGCACTAGATGAGCTAGAGAAACACCTGAACAGGTGAAGAGAAAAAAGAAAAGAGAAGAGAAAAGAAAAAAAAGTTTGGGATTGTCAACGTTAAGTCACAGGCCTGTATACTGAAAGTGACACTCAGTACTCTTGTACAGATTCAGACTGTACCTTTCAATTTTAATTAAATGTTTCTTGTATTTTACTTTCTTGCTGTTAATGTACAAAAATAGTAAAAGAACTGTTTGTCCTGAATTCTAATATAAACAGTAGTGTATAAATGTACTACACATAACCATTGAAATTGTAATGTAAAAGATGTCTTACAAGAGACAGCACATCATTCATTTTGGGAGCATCAGGCCTGTTAAATAGAAAATTGCCCTCTAGTTTAATTTCCCTCTGCACAGCCTTATTCGGCCTTATTTTGGTATGTATCTGCTCAGAGCTCTGTCCGATAGTCTTAGTAAACCCTGCCTTACATTGCAGAGCTGTGGCCTTGCAAATGGCCACAGATTCTAGCTTAAATTAGACTTCATACTGCAAAGTCAGAAAACCGTAGCTTTCAGGTGCCAAAGATAGAGCTGCCAAACCTATTTAAAATGCATCTAGAATACTAATGCAGCTGATTATGACAGGTACAAAAATGCTTCCATTCTTCAGCTGCTCCATGGACTCCTAGCTGTATTCAGCTGCATCAGGGGTGTTTGATCCTAAATGCTTGTAACATGTTTTTCATTAATTTAACAAGTGACTTGTATTACATTAGAGTGGCCAAGTGGTCCTGGAGGAGAGCAGTGTTCACATTGTGATCAAATTGAATAATGTGTCACTTATGAGTTTGCACTATGTAAGGCAATTAGGATTACACTAACATTTTTAAACAAGACATTATCCAATCCAGGGGATTTTTTTGTTTTTTGGTCCTGTTTCATTGGGAATATATTTGCAGCTGGAGAGCACTGTATATCTAAATCACATTTTAATAGCTTGCCTCTGTAATTAAAGAGAAAGAGAAATGAAGTGACCTACACTAAGATCTTTGATATACTCAAAACGTTTTCCTGTAATGTTTACTTTGTATGCTGGTCTCTTGAAATAAATCACTATCAAATTAAACTTTTTCTCAGTTTTTTATTTAGGTAGTACAGGTACCTGCTGGTTACTAATTAGGTGTTATCATTAAAATAACCTAATTTATATGTATTCATTTTGACTTATAAATGCACTCTTAGGAACACAGCTACACATTTTTCAGAGTATTGACTACTGATTAAGTGCATCTCTGCCTTTTATGAGGTTTTAATAGTTTTCATTGTTAATCCTTAATCTACTTTTTTCCACAAAATTATAAGAATGTTGATTTCACCCACTGCAACACAGATTGTTCACTCACAGCGGTTTTGAATTTTTTAAGAATTCATAATTTATTCACACCTTTTCCCATACCAACAGCAAAAACATTTACAGGGGCTTTGCAGTTGTCCTAGTGTTCATAGCGGCGATCAATGGTGCTTCTCAAGCATCAGTCAGCAAAATGTGGTCCCCAACTTCAACCTATCAAGGAATCAAACGAAAATGTAACGCTGAAAAAGAAAATACAATTCTAATAATAAGCAGTTCTGGTATTTGCATAACCTTATGAATCCCAAAGAAAGCTCCCACTTTATTTGCTTATGTTATGTATGGGTGTGTCAGCAACTACAACCATGCACCAGTAACTCCACTACACAGCTGGTAAGTGAAGAAGTGAGAAACCACCAATAGAATTAAGGGGGAAGTTTCAAAGAGACCAGATTATGTGATTCCAGAGTGGAATTTAGCCAGGACACTAGGATGACACACCTATTCCTACAAAACCACGGGGGATTATATGTAGATTGAGGATGCTTTTGAAATGTGAATATTTTCAAATAATCAAAGAAACCCCAAAGTCAGTAAGTGTGTATTTACAGACACTGTTCTGCCACATGTATTTAAAAAAAGCAAAAACATGATGACACAACATGTAAAATAGGAAAATATGTTCTGTTAACTTTCATAACATTTATGTTGCAATTTGATGAATCTGCATTTCAGTATATTAGAATTACTGGAAATCAAACACCAAGATACTTTCAAAGACAAGTCTACATGCAAATGTAGAAAAGACCGTATTGAAATTTGCATTCATATTTACATAATGGTACAGATCAAAGACAAACGGCAGTCTTCATGGTCAAGTGACCTAAAGCCGGACCCACCTTGCCCAAGCGAAGCTGAGCAGTTGTCCGTTCACTCCAGTTTCTTTGGGTTGTTGACCGCCACGTAATGATAAAGAACAACCAGGAGGAAAAGGGAAACCCCCAGCATGTTGGCGAAAATCGCCAGCTGCACGTCAGTCACCATTCTGTAAAAATTAAATTTTCTTATTCATCTTAAAAAAATCTCAGTTTAATAACAACAACAAACACCAGCATTGATGCATTTCTTGTAAAACCAAACGACGCGTGCATTAATTATTCTCGGTATTTAAGTTCCAAAATACCCACGAGTGAACCTTTAACAAGCCAGTGTCCTAAGAGTGTTAATTTACAATATTCAATCTCCCATTACTAAGGACATTTTACTTCAACCGGGGACAATTTACGACGTCTAGGTTTAAGTTATCGCTGGTGGCACAACATGTACAATATGTCTGTGAAAGTATTATATATAATGTAAATATTTATTTGGGCATTACCTTGCAGCACCTCGATGAAGACGAATTTCTGTAAGGGAAATCTTTTGCTTTTAAACCTAGACCTTTCCGGCTATCTCAGCCACGTCACGTTAGTAACTATAAAGAAACTACGCGATGATTGATATCACGATTATACGCAACTTCCGTAGGTCCCCATGAGGAAGTTGGCGGATGACGCATTGTCACATGACATGGGTCTTTATTTGACCAGAAATGAGAAACCATCAAATACCGTTTTTTCAGTTACTTAAGTTTGTCTGTTTCTACGTAGAATGTTTATTTCTAGCAAAACTTTTTCTAACAGTGCCAATGGAGACAAGTTTGTAAATTATGTTTTACGTGCATGTGGAATATTGTCCCTACTTGTTACATAAATAGAACACTTCTTTATCGTATTGGAGATATTAAAAATTGCACACAGTATTATCTATGTAGCTAAGAAACTTTAGGAAATCGCGGGGATTTTTTCTATTATTAAGCTGAACAAAAAACTGTTTTGATTCTAGTCGGCGAAATTCTTTCACATATCTTTAAAGATTTAAAAAAATAATATTCCTTTAGAATTCGTTATCTCTATAATATTACAACTAGAAATTGGACACTTTTTTATGTTTTTGTCTGCAATGGAACGTTCTTAAGGACCCAAATGGTTTACTGTAATATACACATCAACAGGACGTACAATAATATGCTTTAATTTATGTGTTATTTTAAACATCAGTATGTAAATCATGGTGATATGTACTTTAAAAAAATAAGAATGGTCACAAATAAGAATCAATCATTCAACCCATCTAGCCTGTTAGCTAATTTACCCAAGGATCTCATCCAGCTGTTCTTCGAAAAGAAGCCAGAATATTGACTTCAACAACATGGCTGGGTGACTTGTGTCATACTTTTGGGTGAAGAAGTCCCTCATGTTTTTGGTTTTAAATACACTTTCACATGGTTTCCACTTGTATCCTTTGGTTTGTGTTTCAATGTTCATTCTGAAGAAGCCCCCTGGGTTGAGTTTGTCAATATTTTTTAGGGATTTTGAATACTTGTGTCAGGTCCATATTATTTGTTCAAAACTAAAAAGGTTCTGTTCCTCTAGCCTGTGAGTGAAGCACATACCTTTCAGCCCCAGAACATACATGGCCTTACTAGTACATTGTACAATGTTCACAAAACATTCCTCAATTTAAATTATATGCTTTTAACTGTTTTCCCTAACATTTTGTTAGCCTTTTTAATACTTCGTCACACGATCTTAAAGATGACAACATAAACAACTATGTTTTTCCCATTTTGTATTTATATTATATATTTTTACTAGCTGCTTGTAATATCATGCACATGTCTGCATTAAATGTCATCTGCCCAGTTTTGACTTTTCTCTAAATCTTCTTGAATTTTATTTGGTACTTTTTTAGCTATAATGCTTGCTTAACCTCTGAATTTGGTATCTTCTGCAATCTTGTCTAGTTTACTAAACAGAATATAGATCATTGATATAAGTTAGAAAGAGCAGTGGTCCTAGTACAGATCATTGTGGTATTCCACTAATTACATTACTGCAGTTTGAGTATACGCTCCTTATCTCTAATCTTCATTTTCTATTTATTAACCAATTCTTAATCCAAACGCAAATTTGTCTAAATACCTGCTGATTGTAATTAGAGAATTCATTTTTTATATGGATTGTGATCAAAAACCTGAAAATTAAAATACATCATATCATATCCTCTCTTGTGTGTTTATTACTCCATCTATCCATTTTCTAATTGCTTCATCCAATTCAGAGTTGCGAGGGAGGTTGTGCCTATACAAGCAAGGCAAGATACGCCCTTGACAAGATGCCACTCCATTGCAGGGCAGACGCACAGACATGTACACATTGAAACCAGGGCCAATTTTCCCAGAAGCCAGTTAACCTACTACTATGTCTCTGGACTGTGGGAGGAAACTGGGGCACCTGGCAAAAATGCACGCGAACACAAGGATAACACACAAACTGTGAGCAGATCCACCCCAAGTCTGGAAATGAACCCATGGCGCCAGCACTGCGAGCCAACAATACTAACCATGGAAACAAGTTGGTTGGGCAAGACCTACCTTTTGAAATCCATGTTGGCTATTTCCTAGGTGCTTATTTACTTATATGGCATCTTTAAGTTCTGTCTCCATACCCTTAGATGTAATAGAAGTCACACTTATTGGTTGGTTTAATTTCGTCACCCTTTTTATGGGTGGACACTACATCAGCAATTTATTTCATTAGCAGGTCATGGATACTATCTTGAGCAACTGCTACAAGAGTTGCATCAATATTATGTGAATAACATATCTTGCTTCATCAAGTGCGACTGGTAGGATACTGTTGAGCTCTGGCGATTTATTAATCCTGCAGGCTTCGCCATCCTAAAACACGTCTTTCCCTTTTATGGTAATAGTATTTATATAAATAATGTTATCCACTTCCACTGCCTCAGGCATGTTTGTGAACAAGAGAAATACTAATTTGATATATCAGCCATTTACCTTAACTATTATTGTTATGGATGTATTTTGCTTAATCTTTTATCGTTCTTTTGCTGCAGTAGTAATGACAAAATATTTTTAGGCTTCATTGCAATCTTCGTATTACAGCTGTCCGTGAAATAGTAAACACGTAAAGGACCAATAACGATGAATTACAATATTTGTATTAATAGAGATATTTAGAACTTGATGCGGTCCCTCGATACCACGGCGTCTTTGCATAATTTATTATTCAGTGTTGCGCCAGTTTTTAAACACCTTTTAGACTGAATAATTAAAACCTCCAAACAGCTAGATGTCGCCCTTTCCCCGAGCGACATGTCGAACTGACGTCTACCGGATGTGTTTCCGCTAGGGGTGTGGCCGGCGCTACTGGCAGAGTCGGTCGGCGTGACTGAAGCAGTAGACCGGAGAAAGGCATTGCGGGAGTAGATCATTAGAGCAAATAATAGCGTATTTATTCATATATTTTTTAAATTATAGACTCTGGGAGTCGAAACAACGGCCGCCATGGCTTTTTACGAGTATGTTACTCAGGAGCAATTAGCAGGTTTTGACAGGTACAAGGTAAGGAGATTATTATATTTATTCATTATTTTTGAACCATCTCGTGTGCGATGAATGACTTTGAATAAATACATGTAATCGCTTCCCTAACACTTATTAGCAGGTAAGTTTCTTTTTAATATCGTTTTGTTTTTTTTCACGTACAATATTCGAAGTCAGAAAGGTTCGCGGCGACGTGAGGGGTTAAATGTGCTTGTTCTTACCTTTTAATTGATTGTGATGCGCATTTAAACAGTAGATTGCTATTGCCTTCACGCATGATCTTCACCTTCTCTGCCGGCTACAAATTACACTGCTTTAGGTTTATTCGTGTACTCCACATTTGGCAGTTAACTGCAAGTAAGCGCAGATTGGATGTGCTTTGTGGTACTCTCTGTGTTGCTGTAATCATGAGACAGAGCAGGGCTGGGGCTGCAGATAAAAACTGTTTCCTTTCTTGGGCTTCTTATTAAAAAGTATCCGATCTTTTACAGCGTCGCGCGATTGCAACAAAATGACAACAGTCGTACGAAGTTTTTCCTAAATCTTTTTAAAAACAGGAGAAATGATTTTCTTCCCACTGAATTTGAAATTAAATGTGGACTGAATTATAGAAATGCCGACTCCTCCGATGATTTCAGGCGCTGTGGGTATTGGTCCACTCTCCCTTCTTGTCTTAGACTGTTCTGTTCTGGCAAAGAATATTGTACCTCTGCAGTGACTGCAATATCATTGAGTTTGCTGTTGTTGAACCCTTTTTCTCATTGATTTTGTTAAGGACCTTTCTCGGTTGTGGGCATTCATACTGTTTGCTCTTATATTTGGTCTGGCGCTTTAAATAAGGGCTTTAAATAAACCCTTCAGTAATTTGACACGAAAGCTCGCACTTCTTCGTCTTTTTATGGAGGTTAGAGCACCCCCCTTTTCATTCATCATTTCCACTTACAACATTTCGGTGTTCCTAGAGCTTGTATCTGGTATTAAGTGGAGATCCTGCCTTAACCTTCCCTTTCATCGTAGCTCTGGGAGGTGCCTTCTCAAGATACGATTTGTCGTCTTTCGGTGAACGAGACCGGACAACATAAATGTGCTGCTGTATCACGTGTAGTGATGAATTATAAGAAAGCGAAGTACAAAAGTGCTACAAAACACTGCACAGGTTTGTCAAAGTCTACACGTATAGACTCTAAAGAGCTTCTCTCCATGGTAGCACTGAAAACTCTCTGAAAGGTGCTTTAACGTTACAACATATAACACAAGCCGCGTATTTCCGGTAGGCTTTTAAAAAAAATTTGCAAGGCGAGCTAAGCTTTCAGTGTGAAATCCTTGGGAATTCCGTTGTACAGTTGCACTTACCTTAGGTGCCTGTTCTCTGTATAGAACACCAAGCACTGATACGGGGGAAACATCAGAGATAAGAAAGGCTCCTTGCTAGTGGAGTACTGCAGCAGAGACGTTACTAGCTTAGCTGTTCATTCCGATCAGTGAGCCCAAACTGACATAATTTGGTAAATTTGAAAATCTGAAGTTGGTGGGATAACAAAATTCTGCAATGGCAGCTAAAGAAATCCAAGACGTGTATTTTATCACGACTGATTGATGTAAACAAGTGCAAGTTTTAAAACTGTTTTACTTTAAGTTGACAAAGATACAACAGGCACCAAATTCATTTTTTTCCCCACAGACACTGAAAGCAGAGGGTGATTAATGGAAACTAAATTGCATATTTTAGTATTCTAAAAGACTTACATCCTTGGAAGGATTAATAAAATTAATTCTAAATAGTTTCTCTCTTTGTCTGATAAAAATATGGATTCTACTATATTGACACACTCGAAGTCAATTTAAAGACTCTATAAAATAAATTAAAGTACAGTACTATGTCACAAAAAAGCATTTCACGTTTGTCAGCTTTGAGGCACTTAAACATCCATTTTCTGTCTCCCCAGTTTACACTAAGAATAACAAGAACCACTGTGTGGGATTTCTAGTTTAACGGTTCCCAAGTAAAATCTGGTGACATGGACAGTCTGCATCCTGTTCAGTCAGGTCTGAGTTTAGGATGAGTAGGATCTCCGTTTCCTCTGTCTCTCTGTAACAGCCCAGTACTGTTTCATTGTCATTCCTTCCTTTTAATTTAGTTTCCTTTCCTTTGACTGGCCTTTATTTTATTAAAGTTTGTGAATTGAACTGTTGCAAAACCTCAAACACAAAATACTGTTTTCTCATCTTCAGGTACCTGTGTCCCATGGATACATTGTTTGTACAATTTATCACCCAGACACCAAATTAATTTTTTTCCACAGACACTAAAAGCAGGGGACACTTAATGGAAGCTAATTGTTTATCAATTCAGGTTATTTCAGCAGTATAACTCTGGGTGAAATGAGTACCTAAACAAGTTTAAGTCGATTAGCTGATTATTTTCTAAAGTTCAATGTTCACCAGACTATAAAAAATGTGCGATTGGACAGGAGAATCTAAAGCATTCTCGTTCACATCCAGTGCTGAGAGTACCGAAGCTGATTAGTGTTGGGATTAGAGTCTGTTGGTTTGAATACTGCACTGTTCCTGAACAGATTGTACTGGCACACACTGCTGGGTTAGAATCTCTTTTGGAACATCAACTTCTTGCTTTTCCAGAGCAGTTAATGTTCATGATTTCAGCATCTGGCTTTCTCTTGGCAAGACTTCTTTTGGATTGTTGCCTGACTACTGACATACGTTCACTGTGTACAGACCCTCATGGTGTGGTTGTAGGGCTTGTATGTCTTTACAGTGGGGCGAAGACCCGTTTCACATTGCCTTAAATGTGGATTTGAGAATTGAGTTGTTGCTCCTACCCAGTCTTCGGTGATGTAGAAATTGTAAGTTCACAATAGCATTCATTGTGTTTCAGTGTGGGTAATATTTAAATAGTGACCCTCATTAATCCTTGTTATGCACTCTGCTTGCAATAACATTTGGTTTATAATGGATGTTAAGTAATGGATGTTTGATTTAGTGAATTTTTCATGAGATAACTTTAACACTAGTTTAAGTATCTTTTTCATAAGTGCTAAAATTGGAATGTAATTGTTTCTTCATCTGCAGAGTAGTTAGCATTTGTTGTATGAGAATGTTACAGCTAAATAACCAGGTTAATGTACCAGTATAATGTCCCTTAACACACGCAGCTTCATAAATATGAGTAACCAAGATCTCTTCTGGGTCGTCTGCATGTCCACCCCTTTGAAGACGTCACAGACTCTCAAAAAGTCTCCTTTCTTTCTTAGGATTGAAGGAACAGTATATAAAGCACCAGGGCCATGTTTATCTGTTTCTCACTTTCCTAATAACCCTCAGTCAGTGAATGTTGTATAAGGATCACACCCATAAAACCTTAAAGTGCCCAGTTTTATTGAAGCTGTAGATGTACTTGTATTATTTATTGTACTTGCTTATGCATGGGTTTGGGTCATAAGAGACCAAAATTCTCAATTTTGGTCTTGTAAAAACCCTGAAAATTTCCTGCTGTCCCAAAAGAAGCTCAACACTCATCTTTATTCTTGTTTATAGTAGACCCCTTCTATAAAGAGCCGAAAAGAAACCAGTCACATAGCAAAGGGCCTCAAAGGAAGTTATTTGCATAGGGTTTTTAATCGTAGGGGAAATGCAGTTTTGAACAGCAGCTGTACTCCCAAGTGGCACAGCCAGTAGGAGATCTCTCGCCAGATGCCAGCTGAGCTCTCTGATCCAGGCTTTGTGAGTTTGAGTCTGGTTTATGTCTGACTTTAGACTGGGATTCCCCAAGCAGCAGCTCACCGTTGGCTTGGCAATGCGGTGGTAGTGTTTAAATGCTAGAGAAAGTTGGCAAACCAGTGAGGCAGGATTGCAGGATTCTGTCACTCCAGCAGCTATAGGTGGCATGATCTTGAGGCAGTGGTGTGGCTCATACTGTAGGACACACTGATGTGAGCATGCGACGCTAGGACTAACCACTACTGTTGAAATGTTGCTGTCATATTGAGTGAGATTGACAGGGGGATTCAGTCTCACTGTCCGTCTGTCCAAGGGCCTTTACACTTTAAAATTCTGTAGAATGTGTGGAACAGTGAAAGGTGTGTGTGATATCTTGATTTGGAAATGTGTGTAAATTTATCATTTTAGTTCTCCAGATGTTTTCTATTACCCACCCAATGTGCACTTGCTAGATTTAAGGGCAACATTTTGCCAGCAGCTCCTGTGCCCACAGACAGAGTGAGGACCTGTAGACTAGTCCCTCCACCATGCCCAGCTCCCATGTTGTGTACACTCGATGCTTAACAGTGCCTTACAGGAAAGTTGGTACAGACTGCCTGACATTGGTTAATCATATTGTTAATTAATGCTAAATTAGCATCATGGCTGCTGCCCTTTCCACAGGCTAGTTTTTACCCCAGTCTCTGAGGAGCTGCAAATCTTGCAGGTCTCTCTTTCTCTTGGTCTGTAGTTCTAGATTCTCCTCTGTCATGTGCGCTTTACTCAAAGCAAAAATAAACCAATTCTCTTTTCACAAACACTGTAGGAAGTCATAGGAAAGAATATCTGGTTTCTTTTACAGAAAATATTTACCGTTTGCGTATTGGAATTCTGTCTCTACTGGCAGATCCGCTTGGGGCTTGAAACACACAGGATACTGGTGCTTAGAGAACATACCAAACAGCCCAGAGAGTATATTGTAATTGATGTCATGCTTTGCAATTAATCTTGCTGATTCGGTGATGGCAGATATGGTGAAGCAGGAATGATAATGAAAAACTGCTCTGCCATGGGCTGCTGAGTTGTGTCAAGGGTAGCTTATCTCACTGCTGTAACTTGGCCGGAGGTTGTGTCCAACTGTCGTTTAGAAGATTAAATTCAGAAAATCATGCTGCTTCTCCTACAGCACACAGGGCAACGGATTTAGTGTTACAAATTAGTGCTGTTTTGTTCCTGAGTATTTGTTTAATAGAGTTGGGAATTTCTTGTTCATGAAATTAATAGTGGTGTTAATTGCTTCATTCCACTTTCTGTGTATTTTTCTATATGGTTTGGAGTAACCATTGACATGCTTTTCCATCAGGTGGTTCTTCTGTTATACACTCGCTTTCTTTATCTCCTGTTCACATATGAGATGTGAGACTTTCCCATAACATAAAAAATGCTGTGTTGACTGTCAGCTGTGCTTTATTCTAATATGAGTGTGATTCAGAACACTGTTTTCTATCTCTGAAAATCGTGTGCTGTTAAATTGAATTCTTGCTCAGTGTGCTGTCAGTTGAGGGCAACCTTGCATCAGCTGCTCAGGTGAAGAAATTCCTTTATTTAAAGCCTTAGCACTGAAAGTTTGTGTGCTGCGGGCTCAGGCGAAAGCTTTAATTTACATTGCCTTGCAAAAGTTTTCACCTCCCTGCAAAGTTTACCCATTTTGTTGCTATCAGAGCTTGCAATCGCATCCCTTTCAAACAGGATTTTAGATTGTGTTGACACAATGTATTCCTAACTGATGAAACTGGAAATGCAGATAGGACGTTAAGCAATTGAGAATCTTCTAATTTTCTGTGAAAATCTAACTTCTAAAGTTCTAAAGCAAGCTGGGCTTGTGACAGACATGGTGCTCTATGTCAGTGCCACTGCCATCCCAACGGTGAAGCACTGTGCACCATACATGACAAACTAGTGGAAGTGGTTATGGGGATACTTCTCCATCAGCAGTGGGACTGGGATGCTGTCAGGATTGAGAAGAAAATTAATTTAGCAAAATACAGACGAATCGTCAATGAAACATGCTGGAATCAGGCAAGGATCTAAAATAAGGCCAGAGCCCCACTGAAATAGGCTGACATGAAGAGTCTGATTGTTTTTGAGTAGCCCAGTCAAAGTCTTGACCTGAATGCACTGCTAGAATTACAGTGAGACTTGATGATTCATTGCAGTCCATAAATGGCCCCCCATCAAACATCTCAGAGCTGAGACAGTTTCCCTTTGGAAGAATAGGTAACTAGGCTGTAATTCACACATCCCCCTGTGCAAAACTGGTAGGGACCTATCAAAAAAGACTGTCAACAGTGCTTGCTGCCAAAGACGCTTCCATCAGGTAATGACTTAAGGGGCTCAGTACTTATGCCATCAGTAAATTTCAATTTGTGGATTTTCTTTGCAGGTTTTGCTGGCATTCACCCTCTTACATGTGTAACAGTCACTGGGTTGATCCTTACCGTTTGAATAATATCTTCCAGTGAGATATTACTTTAATAGCTCATTTGAACAAAAATGTATACATTTGTAATTACTCAAAATGTTACATTAGAGGTACAGGGTGTGATAGTTTGCTAAGCACTGTATGTATTTATAATTGCTTAAATTTATACTATACAGCTTTTTTTATATAACTGCCTGAAGTATGTAATGGACCACCAACACTTCTTGTGGCAGCAAACTGGTTTACATTGGAGGTTACCAGCAGGCCCATCCTTGCTTAGCCTTTGAGATCTTTAAAATACAGCCACTTTTAAAACAGCAAATCTTCTGATCTAAGTCTAACAAGCATATTAGACCATAAAAAAAAACCAAAAACAAGGTGACTTAATTGTCATTTGAAGGTCTGGAAGAAGTCTTTAATGAGGATATTGTCTTCTGTTGTTGTGTTGAGAATGAACCAGACATTCAGTCAGGTTGTGTACTGGGAGTAGGAATGATGATGCAGCTTTGAAGAATGAAGAAGTTCCCTGCTTCATTCTTCTGCCAGGAAGCTAAGCTGTTCGGTGTTTAAGAATCTGTCTGTTGGGAGGAGGAGGATCACATTATTCGTGGAGTGTACACTTTCAGAAGTAACAGGACAAGCACGGAACACTGCAAATCAGTGACATGATCCCAAAGCTCTTAGCATTGTCTAACATGTTGTACTCATCTTCTTTGTCTCATTGTAGTGATATGTAAACTTTAATCAAATACATTTTCTGCCTCAAAGGGTGTGTTTAAGCTAAAGTAAATAAGATTAGATATATGTAATGACCATATTTCTTAGCAAGTAAGGACTGTTTGGGTGCAAGAGGCTTAGTCATAATTTTTTCTTATCCCTAGCTAGTTGTGGCCTTGTGTTTTTCTCCCCCCTCTTAAAATTCATAACCTAGTTTAAAAGAAACTATTACATGAACTGGACTTGCATAGTTTTGATGTCTTGTTACGGTGTTTTTTAACTAATGAAGAAAATGAAAAAGAAGCTCTTTGGTGTGTGCTTTGTTTGTGTGCTGAAAATAAAATTAAGCAAGAAAGAAATGCAAGTTAGGATTGGTTATGAACCTGTTGGTTTGGTAGGTTTCTTTTCCTTGTGAACTGTCATGCAGTTGCATTCACATTAATGAACTTTGAGAATCTCCCTTAATTAAGCTACACCACCACTTGACTTATTTGCCACTGATCTAAAACCAACATATCTGACATTTCTCATCTAACACAACTCATCTTTGTGTGCCAGTTGAACTCGGCATAATGTAGTGTGTGCAATGATTGATCAGAATCATCCTTTTTTGTGTAAGGGTCTTCTGATAACACCTTTTATAAATAAGAAGATTTTTCAGCACATGCCTTAAATAATAGACTATAAAATTCCATTGCTACATAATAACAGACTGCCAACATGACCTAGATGACGGTTTTGTTCTTGTACTGTGCCCTTTTTTGGCTTGTTGAGAGATTTGTCACAGCTAGGTCAGGATTTGACTGCTGGAACCTCTAATCCTGTAAGGTGCAAAACTTAAAGCTCTGAAGATATCCTTAAATAGACCTGAATATCAAACCTAGAATTTATAGAGTAGGAAGGAAGAACATAAAAAATAAATATTTAGTGCATTGATTGCATGATGCAGTGTTTGGAAAGACTGAATAACTTTCTTTATAAAGAATGTATAGTCTGCTTATCAACAGCTAGCTGAGGGCTGAGAAAGAACACATGAATAATTGTACAGGCGAAATATGCATGTGACCTCTTGTGCTGTAGCCCTGAGGACATCACCCTTCACAGTGGGAATCGTTGTCCAGCACATTTGCTCTATGAATGTATTCATAGTCCTAGTGGGCGAAGATGGAGAAAGCATATTTAACAGTTCTAAGTACATGCAAAAATATAAAACTTTTCTCAGAAGAAGAAGTGCAGAAAACTTACTCATTTCAATGTCTTACAGTTAACTTTGGGAAAACTAACACTTGTACTATGACTTTGCAGAAAATATTATTGGTAGTGTCTCAGGAAATTTCACATCTTAGTTTAGCATACAAAGTGTTTATGCAGTACCAATGCCACATCCTTGTGTGTGAAGGGTTAATATGTATCTGTACATGCTTCTGTATTAGACAGCCTTAATGCATTCGTATTTGAACATACAATTTGAGCTAAATAAACAATAATTTCCATTTACTGTAATAGATTTCTAGGTTTCTTCAAAGTAAATTTCTTTGTATAGTACTTGAACAAATTTCACTTCAGTGTTTCAACACTTAACTGTAGAAATAAAATACAAAAACCCAAGGGCCTGAAATATATTACTTTGTGTCTTTAAAAACAAAACTGCGATAGCCAGGCTTAAACCTTTGGTCAGCTTTCACTGAGCTGCTGATTAAAGTGATTCAGACTTGTTATAGAAGAGAAATATTTACTCGTATCAACAGAAGACAATTACACCAATAAGATTAGTACTATTTATGTGATCATTCTAATTGTAGAGTGAGTGGAGCACTTGTTTTCTTAATGAACTGACATGATGTTGGAAAAGTTAAAGGCAAACAATTGGTTTATCCTTTAGGTTTCTTTAACCTTAATTGACATTGTGGGGCAAAGCAAGATACGTTCTATCTTTTTATTATGTGAAAAAATGTATAAATAAGCATTCATCGGAATGAGGTTACTGACTGCTAGTGAATGAGTGAATGAAATATTTATAATAAGGAAATAATGTAGGTGAATAAGATGCAACCGCTCTGCTCATACAGTGTGGTGAAAAAGTTGTACACCCCCTTATGACTTTATGGTTTAAGAATTAAACGTATTTGACTTTCACCTTGTACTCACCAAGTCCTAATAGTAGATTAAACTAACCTCAATTTGACAAATATCATCACGATATCTACCTTTTCCACAGACTAGATTTGGAAAGCAGTGGCACAGTGGAGGGATGTTCATGGTTTATTTGCAGCTCCTGTTTTGGTCTTGTGCTCTGTTCTTTGTCCTCCTTCTCCTGTCACTTTTCAAGTACTCCTTAAAACCCAAGAAGATCAGACACAAATTTTGCACAAGCAATGTTCCAATATGTCATTGGAAGAAATGTGGTTTCTTCCAATGAGAATTTTCATCATTGAGACAGACCATAGTGGGTCTTCTAAGCAAGCCTTCTTCAGGTGTGAAGGCTCCACAGCCGAAACATTGTTTTCTTTCTTCTCTTTTCAGCATGGAATAAACCTGTTACTTGTTTCATTTTCTAAAGTGTTTTTTTATTCTGAGGTTTTTTGATTAAAACTACATTTCTGGATTTGTTTGAAACAAAAGAGATTATGGTGTTGAAATGCCACAAGCATTAGACTGCACTACGTGATGAGCCTTTGCTTGGGAATATGAGTTCTGTGGTATTACCAGTGAAAAATAAACTGAGCTCACCTTGTCTTACTGAGCTCTTCTAAGCTTCCTTACTGGTTTTGTCCAGGTAAATCTCTGGAAAATCATGATCCATTGGTACCCAGTTTCCACACATGACACTGATGAGTACAGTATTTGTATATTTACGAGTAAATTATTTTTATCAATGTCCTTTAAACCTGTAGGCTGATTTGGTGGGTGTGGGGTGGCAGCTCATGTATCTTTACAGCTGTATTTTCCTATATTACTTTTTTCTTCTTGTAAGGTGTCAGCCTATGTATCTGCAACACTGTGTTTAATATTATATTTTTCAGTTGTTCAAAGATGTTTGTCTGTTTCTTTTCCAGTACAGTGCAGTTGATTCCAATCCACTGTCTGTCTACGTAATGCACCCATTTTGGAATTCAGTTGTAAAGGTAGGTTTAAAACCTGCTTTGTAATAGTAGAAATGTCAACCATTGTTTTATGTAAAATTATACAAAGCAAAATGTATGATTTATTTTTTAATTTTTGAGCTTAATAGAGATTTAGTGTTAAATATTATTTTCCATAGTTGCTGTGTATTGAACATGAATTACACTAAGTATTAGTGTTTTTAGAGAAATCAGCTATATTAAGCTTTTTTGTGTTATTTGATTAATTGATCATTCATGACTGACCATGATGGACTCAAATGATATCATTTTCTGTTCTTCATTCCCAGATTTTACCTACATGGCTGGCGCCTAACTTGATCACTTTTACGGGTTTCATGTTCCTAGTTCTCAACTTTATCATGTTGGCCTTTTTTGACTATGATTTCTATGCTTCAGGTAAACTGCCGGGTCTTGGGGCTGTGGGTGAAACAGGGAAATGTTTGACTGATTTGTGGTTTTTATACTTACACTATTGCGATGTAGTGATTCCACAACGAGTAGCTCCTATTAAACTTTATTGTAGGTAAATGAGTTATGAAGAGTGTGAGGTCACTTTCTTTAGAATATGGGTTCAGAGCTTGGTTAATGCTGTTCTGAGACACCTGTTTCGGATTGCCGTCATACCTGAGCTGTGTGCTAACCCAAGGCAAAGTCCAGTGATCAGTCATTGTAAGACGAATCATTAAAGAGATGAAATATGGAAACTTTGATCTCAGTTCTGATCCAAGTTACCTCGTCAGAGGCTGGATGATAAACTTTCATCTGGAGGTAATACTCCTGGAATTTACATTTTTTACATGTACCCTTGACTTGAAGTTTACTGTTCTTTTTGCATACATTTGGCTTTTTACTAGATGCCTATGCGGTTCATAGTTTTATCAGCCTTTTTCTTATTCCAACACAATTTTCATACAACTGTCTTTGATATTAAAAATATGGAAAAATGTACTCCTTTAATTAAGCAAATCAGTGTTTAATTACCAGGTGGATTTGTCTGACAGTATTTTGATGTTATACCTCACCAGTAGTTGAATTTGATGCAGCTTAGTAACTGTAATTTGCAATTGTTTTAGATTGCTTACTGTACAATTCATGTCCATAGAGATTCAAAACAATGTATTTAAATTGTTTAGTTTTCCTGATTTTCTTCCAAGAATGTACAGTGACAATTCAAGTCATTTATTGTTTTTTTGGTTTGAATTAATTCTTCAAAAATCTTTCATGACCATTTAGACATGCAGACCTTAAAATTATCAAAATTATCAAGCCTTTTGAGTACACTCTGTAAATTACAAAGGGTCTGCATGACATTATTATTTTCTGCATTCATCCTAGTCTGCAAGATTTTTCCTTTTCATATGCCTTCACTTTTTCAGATTCGGTTCAAGTTTTACAATGCCTGCAGTTAACATTGGGCATTTTCATGATACTCACATTTTGTGGTTGGTTTTTTACTTGTAAAGTAAAGGACACTGAATTGTTAGGATTCCTCCTGAAGTATTGTAAACTTCAGTTCCAAAACCTTCTTAGCAATGTGTCAATTTAACAGGATGAGCACGTGTGATTTGCAGTGCTGCAGTGCAGCCAGCTAAAGGCTACAGTTCTGGAAGCACTGCAGTATCGGGGGTGCAGATGTGTGTATAAACCCTTTGTAACAGATAATACGGGAGGGTAACATAAATAGTGTCCGTAAACTAGTAGTGAATCTAATACAGAATTGCATGGGTTTTAACTGAAGTCAGATGTCTGCTGCTTATAAATGCTTTATTAATGGTTGCTTCAGTTTTGACTGTGGCTTTTACACTCTTATAAAGTGTGAATTGCCCCCCCCCCGTTTGTGGGCAAATTTTACTGATCAGTTGCTTTGGGTCATGAAATAGAAATTTAGGCACAGTTATAAAGGGATGGATGATTAAATCTCAGTTCTTTTGTTCCGCTGAATACAGAATTTGAAGTAACCAGAGAAACCAGGGATTTTTCTTTGTATTGTCACTTGTATTGATGTGGTTTTTCAGGGATGGTTGTTCAGTCCCAACTTAATCCAGATTGGTTGTTTCAGTCAGACATATTTCAGCCTTAGTTTTCTTCAATGTAGACTTTTACAGATTAACTGTATTGAAGCAAGCCATAACTACTCTTAAACTGTTTTAAGTAATACTTTCTCTGAAAAGCATTTTGAAAATACCACAGCAATATATTGGGGGTATTGGTACAATTTTTCAGTGGAATAATTGTTTTTAACATAAATGTGATTAACATGAATTGCCATCAAGTAAAATTTCATGGGCTAACAGTCAGACTCTTAAATATGTGTTCATTTATCAACAGCACCAGACCATCAACATGTACCAAGCTGGGTGTGGATTTTAGCTGGCCTGTTTAACTTTACAGCATATACATTAGGTATGTATTGCAAATTAAGTTGTTTTACCTCTAAATGTGAGATATTCTTTATTACTAAGAAAAGATAGATAACGAAAAGATTCGTGATATGATGGGAAAATAGCATTAGGAAGTAAAAGCATAAATGATTGTCATTTATTCAGCTGAAGTCCTGAATGACTTACATGAATCTCTTGCACTTAAGTAGCACATACATACCACTTGGATGAGATACTGCAGCCATTGTGCACCAGCAACCCCACTACACAGCATATCAGGTAGAGAAGTGAGAAATCGCTTCACCAGTTGAACTGTGGGGGAACTTTAAATCCCACACTGGACTTTAGGTAGGACAGCAGGTTTAACTCCCCTGCTCTTTTGGAAAGTGCCATGGGATCTTTAATGGCTCTGTGGACAGGATCTTGGGTTAACATCTCATCTGAAGGATGGCACCTCCTACAACAGAGTGTCCTTGCTGTACGGGATAGTGGTTTGGACATTTAGGTCTAGAGGGAAGAGTGCTGCCTACTGGTCCACATCTACTTCCAGGAGCAACCTCCTTTGCAGTCCTGTCTGAGCTCTGACCATGCCTACATTTGCCTAGCTCCTGGGGTTTAATACGATTGTGCGGCAAATTGGTAAATCTGCTGCCATTCGTAATTAATGCACTGAATACATTAAATTATAAAAAAATGTAATATTGGAGAAAATTCTTGTGCTGGGATGCAGAGGTGTGTTATGAGGGAGGAGTAGCAGACAGGAAAGTGAAATGCGCTCTCTCGTTTGACCTGCTCAGTTAAATCATAGCTCGTACCTTGCTATTAATCTCGGTAAGTATGCCTGCTGTTTTGGCATTGCAGATGGAGTGGATGGGAAACAGGCTCGGAGGACCAACTCAAGCACACCACTAGGGGAGCTGTTTGACCATGGGCTGGACAGCTGGGCCTGTGTGTTCTTTGTGGTGACGGTGTACTCCATTTTTGGGAGGGGAGACTCTGGCGTGAACGTAGTCACACTCTACTACATACTGTGGGTGGTGCTGTTTTCCTTCATCCTCTCTCACTGGGAGAAGTACAATACCGGTGTGCTGTTTCTTCCCTGGGGATATGACATCAGTCAAGTGGTAAGACCACCACACTGCAGTGTGCCATAATTCTTACTTGTCAGACTATGCAAGCTGAGACCTAAAGGAACACCCTTTATAAGCAGTCAATCAAATGGAGCAAAATTAAAAGGACTAAACAGCAGGTCATCTTAGAGACCCTCTTTGTGCACCATTCCAGCCAGTCAGAAGTGGGCTTTAAGTGATGTTAAGGAACAATAAATAGGTTTATTCCATGCTGAAAAAAAAAGAAAGAAAATGCGTTTAGGCTGTGGAGCCTTCTTCGGGTGACACCCAAAACGTTGTGTTTTCTTTCTTCTTTTTTTCAGCATGGAATAAACCTATTACCTGTTCCTTTGCAGCCTACGCATGGTGACGCAGCTACGCATGGTGAACTACTTTAAGTGATGTTACTTGTGTAGTGTAATTTAATTATGTGGTGCTTCTCTACATTGCCTTCCTAGAGCTCTAATGGCATTGTAAAAGATCATAAAGTAAAAGTAAAATATACTTAAATTGTGCTTTAATAGATTTCAGTGGTAAATGCATACGAGATTAAAAGTAGTAAGCTTTATTCTTTTTGAATCATGAATAAAAATGTATTCTTGCAAAAGAGCTCTCAGTGTCATTGACATTGACAGAAAATGTTTTGTCTGTTTTGGATCTAAAACTGTTTAGCTCAGTGTCTTATATCAACCGCTGATTTGGCTGCTCCTATAGGAATGTGGGCAAAAATACAACTGCGTTAGGGGAGAAGAAGAGAATTTGTAACTCACTGATCAGAGATACGATCACCTTTTCTTTTAGACCATCTCCATCGTGTACATTGTGACCTCTGTGGTTGGGGTGGAAGCTTGGTACACGCCGTTATTGTGGAACATCCGCTACAGGGACCTCTTCACTGTTATGATTCTGGGTGAGAGATCTAACTAGCTAGTCTTTTAAGCCCTATAGTAATGTGGGTGAAACCCTAAAACAGCAAACAAGGTTAGGTGCAATGTTCTATGAAAAGCCTAATTCAACATTGCTTAACACTAATGAATAGTTTTAAAAATTTGAATGCAAGAATTAATTCTTGCTAGTTAATTATAGTTATGCTTTGTAATTCCGTAATTAAATGAGAAATGCACATTTGAATAGTTTTATATTTCTTGTTTTTGTCCTATGAGACATCCCACAAGAAACAAATTGTATATTTAATACCCTTTTCTTTCGATCTGTTAGGCTGTGCGTTTTTGGTAACCCTTCCAATGAGCCTGTACAACGTGTTGAAGTAAGTTCCCCATCACTTGTGGTAGTTGTATCGCATAATTTATTTCTGTTTGCCCATCAACAGCTGATGATAGTTAGAAAACCTAGAGTTCACAAAGATGTGCAGGACTTAAAGTTACTTAGGAACAAATGCCCAAGCTAAAGATAACTGGAACTGATATTGTGGAAATTCATAGATTGTGAGAATTAGCTTTACAGTGTTGAGGAAACATTTTTAATCTAAACCATTTAACCTAATTAGCTAAAAAAATTATGATTAATTCTGAAGGGGGAATAATTATGTAAGGACAGTTCTCATTTTTAAGGATTAGGATTAAAAAATAAAAATAACTTCTTTGTTTTCAAAATCCATCGAGGACCCACTTTCTCGCTGCCAGTTATTTAGTGAATGTTGTGCCTTTTTTTATATGATTTTAATTTGAAAAAGTTGTCCAACATTATTATCTCTCATTATCTACTTGTTCCCATCTTCAAAGAATTTGTACTATAAAAACTTTGTTGTGTTGAGAAGAACAGAAATGTAAAAATCCATACTGAAGTCATTTTGTAGTTTCCGCACTTCACGTTTTCAGGTTAGAGGCATTCCAGTAACACTTCTCACTGAAGTGCCAGTGTCAGTCGGTACCACTGCAAAACAATTGGCACGTTAAAGCCTGTTGGACTTTTATCTGAGTGTCTGAGAACAGTATGGTTCAAGTAAGATTAATGTGATTTCAGCAGGCACACGAGTGACATTGAAGGTGCTTTTCTTTCGCCCTCTAACTTCACTTCTGCCTTCCCAGGGCATACCGGAACAACTCTTTGAAGCAAAGCTCTTTGTACGAGTCCTTCTTACCGTTCCTGTCCCCAGTGCTGCTTTTCATTCTCTCCACCGTCTGGGTCTGCCTCTCCCCCTCAGACATCCTCCAGAAGGAGCCAAGAGTCTTCTACTTCATGGTGGGGACAGCCTTCGCCAACATCACCGTAAGTCATGGGGGCTTGTCGCACAGCTCGGACTTCAGTGTTGAGAATTAGTCCGCGATTCCCGAGAGGTGAGCTATAAACAGTTCTCAGACAGGACATCTCAGATGAGGACAGAACAAGTGTCACTTGTTGAACTGCTTCATCTCTGTGATCTTTGGGCCTTCACCATATGACCGGTATGATTGTCATTTAGCTGAAATCATGTTTAAGCCCTTGAAATATTCCCAGTGGTGTTAAACCCATCTAGAATGATTATCCCGGCCAGGCTTTCTTCATTAGTGGGAATTTGGAAGAATACTTTGGACCATTTACCAGCTAATAATTTTGTATAACTCGGAACCAATAACTAGCCTTAACAGCCTACCTGGAAATAATTCACTCTGGGAACAGAATTTAAAAATTATTTTCCCCTCATGACATATTGCAACACATCTATAAGCGATTTCCTTACTTTGTATCAGGCTCAGTGGCATGTTGACCTAGACAGTGTAGCATTCTCCTGCCGTGGAAGATCTGGTCATGTTGCGGCGTGAAGTTTACCATCTAGTGAGCAGCGCTGTGTGTGCTCTCAGCCCGCGAGCGACCGTGATCGAACCCCACCAGGGGCATAGCAGAGCTGAAGCCAGAATAGAGATGTGGGGAATTCTGAAAGAACAGCATTTGTACAGGATGGCTTCAGGACCACTAATGTCTGTGCCTTCTGTCCGTCTCTCTGCAGTGTAAGCTGATTGTGTGTCAAATGAGTAACACACGTTGCCAGCCGCTCAGCTGGTTGCTGCTTCCTATGGCGGTGGTGGTGTTGCTGGTGGTCTCAGGTGTGGTGCAGCACAGTGAATCGCTTATCCTGCACATCTGGACTGCAGTTGTAGCCCTCGCTCATATCCACTACGGGGTTTCTGTGGTAAGTTCCCATCTTTTAGTATGAATTGAATCTTGAGTGAAAAATACTAAAGATACTAAAAATACTAAAGGCATCACGTGCTGGCTAAGCATTGACATTTATAAAAAAAAATGTTTTGTAGTGAATGTTCCCTGACACAATGGGAGCCGCACTGTACTGGTTTGTGATTCTGAAACAACCATCATCCCCACCCAACAAACCCCAACTAAGTAATAATTGAAACATAAGAGGACTTTGCAAATCTCTATACTGTTAAAGTTAGTTTTGCCCTTTTCAGTAGAAACCCCTGAACTGGTGATTTTGTGTAGGATTCCAATTTGTAATTCTTCCACTAGATGGCACTGAAATCACACATTTACAGTTCAATTCCAGTTGCAGTATTTTTTCTGTTATCATTTAAGACAAATAGTCATGAGACTGAGTGGCATCAGATTTCTTCAAGCTTTCTTTGCACTTTAATCTGCAGAGAATTCTTTGCAACCTCCAGAATTGTTAATATTAGAACCTATATCTTAGAGTGTAGGTGTGGTGTTTGCAAATGTATTCTAGTTTAGGGTTTTTTCAGTTGTGTGTGCAATAATGTGTTTGTTTTGGTGGCACCTTATTCAAAATGATTAAAAATTGTAAAATGAAACTGATGTCCTAAGTGTGTTCAAATAAGGAAATTGTAATCTCACAATTCACCTTTTGAGTGGGTTTGATGTAGATTATGAGCATGAGTGGATGTTATCTAGATCATTTCCGCACTGGGTAGTCATAAGACAAGAAGCATCTTGCTCAGTTTGTGTGAAGTAAATGGTTTCTTTTTTTTATCTCCAGGTGCATCAGCTCAGCGAGCACTTCAACATTTTCGCCTTTTCACTCAGAAAACCCAGTGCGGATTGACTAGAGGAGGAGAAAATCGGCCTGCAGGCAGCGGAAGTATAAACTGTTCCAACAGCCTGTGAAAACCTCAGCCATCACCACTTAAAACTGGCATCAATTCCTGAGAGGAGATAGGTTAAAGCTCCATCAAGCAGCACACTGTTCACCTGATGCTAAGGACAGTGTTACACAAGGCTATTCCTGCAGCGTAAATACATTAGGTTGGGAAT
Organism: Atractosteus spatula; assembly: GCF_055471065.1. NCBI lineage: Eukaryota > Metazoa > Chordata > Actinopteri > Semionotiformes > Lepisosteidae > Atractosteus > Atractosteus spatula. The sequence continues at coordinate 29,723,591 of NC_142707.1, forward strand.
ACCAGCTAATTTCATGATGTATTTAATCATAAATCAATGATTTCTGCTTGTTTCCTAAGGAAATATGGTTCTACTGAGAATAGGTTTGGTGTACACACCAGTAACGCACTGCTTAAACTCCATAACTTAAAGCTTGAGAAGAAAACAAATTTCAGACTTAAGAATGTACAGTGTGTTGCCTTTGAAAATACAGTTTTCATTGCCTTTTATGTTATCTGGTATTCAGTTTCCAAATTCAGATGCTTCAGACAGAGGCTTTTAGATTCTATAAATTTTTTTATATTCCTCTCACTTTTGCATGAAATTCGTTGAAGAAATTGCAAAATCAATCAAATGGAGCTCTGACTATTTTGTTCATTCTTCTGTCAAATGTGTGCAGAGACGAAGACCACTTTGCTCTGTTTAACGCTGTTTTGGTTTTGTTTCTTGCACCAAACTTTACTTGGTTGACCTTAGAAATAACAAGTACTAATACAATGTCCACTCAGACTTAGAAATTCATTGCAAGCACAAATCGCATAGTCCTTTGAAAACTGACGATCTGCACAGTATAGTCACACGTGTTCATTACTGGAGACCGCATAGGTTGAGAATATTGAGTCACCTGTCTGTTACACTTTTGAATAAGTATGTGAAGAGCCCATCTGTTTCTGTGGAATATTGTTTGATTTTAGTTTTACTGTAAACGTTTGAAAATTTCCTAATGCAATTGGAGAAAGCTTGGCATTCTGTATTGTCACAGCAGATCCTGCGATTTTGTCGAAGTTGTAATGGTGGTATTGTACAAAAAGCTGATGAGCTCATTAGCATGTAGAACCTAAAAGACAAAGTGATCTCAGTGGAAATGACACTGTATGCGTAACACTGATTTGATACATTTCTATGTGAAATTCAAATAACATTAGATTCCGACTTTGAATTAAGTATATGATCTTTAATTCCACCCCTCCAGTGTTTGCTAAACGTGAGACTCCATATATAAAATGCCTCCTTTTAAAATAAAGTAAATCAGTTTAGTATTGATTGACCATAATCACTTATCTGTGAGCTTACTGCTAAACTGAACCCTGTGATTTGTGGTTATTATCGAGAGGCAAGCTTAACCTTGTGACTACTTTCTTGACATTTGTACATGCATTTTTTAATGAAGACCTAACATCTTAGAATATTGAAGTTCCCAGTTTGCCGGTGGTATGGTGACAGCATGCCGATTTTCAGGATTTATTTGTACCTTGCATATCGGTAGTTTGTTTAGTTACATGTGCTTAAATGAAGAGTGTGCCTAAAATCCTATTTTTGGACAGGGTACACTTGGAAAAAACAAGCATTGTAGTTTTATTTAAGCAAGGATATCGAACCACTAGTTTGTTAATGTTTTTTTTTTTTGTTTTTACATTTGTTTTGGGGTGTGTTGTGTGTGTTGGGGAGTGGTGGTGGTAGCAAATGATAGGAATGTATTTGTTGCCACAGATTGTTCCTCTTTGATCCATTCGGTTTCAAGAATATTTGTAAATATGAATTTTTATGTTGGTAATTTCTCTTAAAGTAGAAATTGGAATAATGTTTTAAATTTTTATTTTTTATTTCAAACTAATGTGATGAGAAATGAATGGTTGGGCAAACTTGCCAACAGTTTGTACACATTCAGGAAGACTTCCTGTTTATAAGCACCTGCATCAGTGTTGTCATAATTCAGAACTGCATTTCTTCTAGTAGTAAAATACAGCAGCTGGTTAACTAATGAAACTGTTTACAGAAGATAATTAGCTCTGTACATGCAGAACCTATAAGTGTAGTCTGTGCTTGGCTTATTTATTGAAAAGCAACTTATAAAATGAGCATTTTACAAAACACTGGAAACCTTGGTGTTACTGTAGTGAGTTATTCACTAATTCATGGCAGTTCTGATAAATTATTAAATGTATAAAAATAATGATAAATAAAAACCCTGAAATACAGGTGGGCTGATGATTATGGTGATTGTTAATGCTTTTTTCTTATTTGGCAGTGTATTGTAATGATGTGCAAGTTAAAAAAATTATGAAAAGCTAGTAAAAATATTTTCTACAGGTGTGTACTGTAATATAAGACTGAAATGCGATATATTTCTGGTTATAAAATATATCTGTGTCTGGAACTTCAGAATGGAACTAGCTACACTTCAATACAGTAAAAGAGAGGGTAGACGATAATGCTTCTCTCCCTGTTTGTGGAAAGACTGTGCCTTGTTGGTATACTTCAAATCAGCAGTGCACAGGTGAGCTACACTGGTTATTGTATACCTGGAGATGTCAAAGCTGTCTTGAAGAAACAAAATAATGTGGAATTTACACTAAACTGCCAAAATCATGTAAGCATAATGAAGGATCATAATTTTTATGGAATGTTTTACCAGTTCTGGAGGTGGAGCAAATTAAGAACTGATTGTATAATCAAAACCTGCTGTGTTTTTTTTATACACACAGCACATTCTAGTCCTAGAGTATGTCAATTTTTTTCAGATAAGTGCTTTAAACTGGCATATTTTGTGATTTCTGTTTAAGAATTCGTATTTATTTTTGCTCACACAGATTGTAATTTTTTAACCACTCAAACAATAAATCTTACTTTCTACACAACTGTGATGTATACTTTGCAAAACTTAAATTTTCAAGAGCAAACGATCAGTAAGAATCTTACCAAGTAAATGTGCCAGATGCATGTCACTGTACAAACTTACATTCCCTTTGTTTCATTTGCTTGTTCTGTTTACTACTGGGGAGCAATACATTGAGATTTTTCTTTTTAGAGTTGTACAAATATTGCAGACATAAAATAGCACTCTGGCTTATTGAATTACATCACTCTTTCAAACATCAACCATTACAGGATGTTACATTTCTTTAAAAGTCTAATGGAAGGGCATTAATTAAGGTTTGTTTAGATGCTATGACAGAACATTTTTAAGTATATTTAACAGTGATTGCAATAACTTTTCCTTCATCTTAAAGAAAATGAACTCCCTGCAGATATGCTTCTTAGCTATAGGATATCTATTTCAGCAGCTCTACCTCAGGGTAACTGTGCAGGAGTAATTGCAATACTGTAAGTTTAGCAGCCGCAGGGACACAGTCTGCACAGAACCTGTGGTTTTGTACTGAAAAAGACTGTTCATTTGAGGTTTTCAAGTGTATTTTTAAAATACTTTAAATGTCTTAATGGTGTTTTATCCCTGGAAGTCAAGTCTACCACTTTAATAATTGAGCAGTGCAATTTGGCTTTGTATTAAAGTATACTTGTAGATTCCTGCTGTGCAATTCTTGGGACATGTATGAAACCACTGCGTTTAATGTAGCTGAAAGTTTGTTACAATTCTAAAAATGTATTCAGGGCTATATTCTTCCTGCTGCTTTGTTGATACATATGAGATGTTTAATGGAGTTGTATTTTTGTTTTTAGCTGAAAAAAGTGATTTCTGTACTGAGGCACTTGTAAATTTGACACTATTGTTCTTCCTCGAACGAATGTGACTTTATTTTGTACCACATTATGTATGCATTAAGAAGAAAATGACTGGTACTTGTTGGGCTTTTTATGTGGTCTGTCAGTGTTTTAAGTGCAAAACTCTTGTGTTAATTTAAATTAGATACATAGGATAAAAATGATCTTTAGTGGAGCATCAAGGAAAGATCTAGACCAGGATTCAGTGACTGATGGTTTTCTTTTGAGATGAAGGGTCTTGGAGGTAAGGATAAAAGATGGATCAATAAACTACATTTTTTCTTATACATCTGATGAAGCAGAGCTTTTTTTAGTAAATAATTCTAATACTTGTAATCCCAGGTTTCATTATTTTAGTGTTTAAAGGAACTATATTTTTTTATGGAATGATTACAAGTTGGGTTAAGTCAAACTAAGACATTATCTTAATGGTATCATGAAAACCTAAGAACAGATTTAAAATATTTATTGTAGTGTTATTAACATACAATAGATGTGATAGTAACTGTCAATGGTTACAGTGCTTGAAGAAATGACATCAGAAAACTCCACATAGAGAAAGCAGAATCTACCGTATTGCATATCTTGAATCAATTGAAGACTTTTATACATTTTTACCATCAAACTAGCTTTTACTGTTAAAACGAACATTTTGGTGCGATTTAATAACCGTTACAGAGTATGTGATGGTGCAGAAAAAGAGCTGTGCTGGTGAGCCCTTTGTGGTTCAAGTTTATTCTTGTTTCTTGTTTGAGCACATTTTAGACAGCACTGTTCAGTGCAGTATAGTACCCGTTTACATCCCATGTTCAACCAGGTGTAATCTCCAATGTCTTTAGCCACACATTTGTAATTGCAGGTTTAAGTTAGTTGGTTTTGGATGGGGGCTCTTGCATTTATTTCATTAACAGAGTATACAGTAATTGAGGGGAAAAATTTGTCTTTCTCCAAATTCTGGTGAATACCTTTATAACTGGAGTTGTAAGTGTATCTGGAGTCTGTAGCAGGTCTTAATATTTGTAATTACTGTGACAATTATTTTAAGGACATAACATTTAAAGCTTAATAAAGATAATAAATAATAAAAAATTCTGTATTGTGTGACATTGCATTTTGTTTGAACATTACCAGTTCTATATTTGTCAGTGCTTCAGGATTCTTATGTAATTACTAAATAAAATGCATAATTGAAAGGGCAGGAAACTTCTATATGTCATGGGATTAGAGTTCTTGTTAAAACTGAGACAGTTGAGACTGAGTTATGAGAACATACGTCTTTGGACACTTATTGTATTAAAAACTGAGAAAAGGGGGCACTTGTTTATCAGAGCAGTTGTAGGAATATGGAACAAGCTACCCTGTCATGTGATTGAAGCTGTTACCAAGGTGTGTTTTTCAAGAAATGGCTGGATGAGATCCTTGGACCAATTAACGCCCAACTACACAACATTCTAGATGGGTGAACGTTTGTAACCTTTTTCATGTTCTTATGTTTACAAATTTTGTATAGTCTTTAGAGAGTACAATCTGAGACGAAAGTTGGCAGCTCAAAGTCATTAATAAGGAAAGGAGCAAAAATTAAAATATTAGAAAAAATACAATTTTCAGGCACATTGAAGGTTGTTAAAAATTTATTCCTAGTTTAAATACATATATATCGTGGACATTTGCAGCAATATTTGTCAAAATTAGAAGTCTCGCTTCTTTTTATGTGTGACTTTACTGTACGTTGTATTGATCGCCATCTGCTGGACACTTTAGGTTTGGCAAGAGAAATGATATGCATTTCACAGCAGCTACTGCTACTTCCATTCTTTCTGTACAGAACTGTATCCTATCTATCGGGGGTGCCTCCCTGGACCCCGTAGGTAAATAGATACCCGTGTTGAGTGTGGTCTTCATTTAGCAGTGGCTTGATGATGATGTATGTGAAACTCACATATATTCTCTACAAACACAACATAAAAAAAGCTTAGTTTTAACATTTTTGCTGTCTTTTTATGAATTGATCATTCATGATGGGCCGAAGCACGCTCATATTACTTTGAAATATGTCTGGTGATGTCTGCGATGTGATTTTAGCACTCGAATTCAAAGTCTGGTGAAAAGCCATCCCTTTCTTAACCTCTTTCTCCAATACAGGTACGTGAGGGAGCTGGAGCCTATCCTGGCAAGCAACAGGCGCAAGGTGCAATACACCCTGGACGGGAAGCCAGTCCAGCAGTGTACACACAGACATAAATACTGTACACTCACACCAGGGCTTATTTTCCTAGAAACCAATTAACCTCCCAGTATATTTTTCTCTTTGGGAGGAAATCGGAGCACCAGAAGGAAACCCACGCAACAGCACCTCAACCACATACCTGATGTTTTTTGCCAGGCTTTTGGTAGGTATTAAAGTGGGGGATATCAGACCCAAGCTGGATGCCCCATTTTCTGACACATGCCTTGCACTTAATGGGAGAGTTAAAAGATTTTAAAATCTCATCCAACTGGCCATGTTCAATGCAGAAAGATCTTGTTGCACCTCATGACAATCTGCTGACCCCTGTGAGCATTTTAACAGAAGCCCGAACAAGAATGGTGTGGAAACACACAGCCTCTAGGTTTCTGTGCAACGTTCACAGAGACTTAGTCTGGAGTTTCTCCACAAGTGCTTACGGGTATGAGCCTTCTTGTACTGCAGAGGTCTCACTCCCAGCCCTCACTGTATTAGAACGGGCTGCAGTGAGGAGGAGACTGTGGAGAATGGTCCTGCCATTTTGCTAAGACTTTTTGGGCCCAGTTTGAGGACTGGTTACAGGCCCCCTCGCTTCACTTTTCCCTGACCCCAGGTAGCCTTCATAATATGCACTATTATGTCAAACACTACCCTCTGATGTGTTTGACAGGATTTGGGCTATAGTGAACAGTGGAAAGGATGTCCTCTTGGAGGATGAGGAACATGGGGGTGTTCAAAGGCATTGAGGTTCCAGTTAAGGGAACAGGTAGCCTGGTCATTATTAAAGACAACTATTACCTCAGAGATCTATGGAGAGTAGGGAAAGAGGAAGCAGAAAATCTGTGGATCGTAGGATTGTGTCTCATAACCCTGTGATACTGATAATCATGTAAGGAAAAATGTGTTTTTTCTTACAGAAAATGTGTTTGGAATTGATTCAAAATTACGTGAGGTAATGCACCTCAGCAATTGTATTTCTGTTGGCTTTGTAATTTTCTCTAGATGTGTGCATATACAGTATACTGTTTTAGGTATATACTGTATAATACTGTACAGTTTTTCCTTTTGTGTTATTCTGTATTTATGTGTGAAAAGAAAATGAATTTCTTAGGAAACAGACATGCAAACACAGAGAGAACGCACACACTCCATGCAGATAGCACCCCAGGTCCAAAACCAGTCCCCCGTGCTGTGAGCCAGCGATGCTAACCACTGTGCCACACTCTTGTGAAAATCATGAAAGAAAAATACAAAAATGAACCTATAGTCTTCCTTTATCAAGATAACAGCGCAGTGTATCATCATTATTTTGGATGCACTATTGTAGTGTATTCACAAGCATTTCAAAGCCAGTCCGTGAGTAACCACACTTTGCTAAGATCGTCATACATGTCTAAGGTCTGGGGCTACTGAACTCCGCATCAGATTAAGGTCACTTTGTTATTAATGTCAAAATTCTGGGACATCGCTTGCTGCTTTTGCTGTTATGACTTATTCTGTAATAGCTAGGCGATACAAAATTTTTCATAACATTCCTGCAGGTTCATCCAGACGGGATTCACTTTCAGCCTGACAGTGCGGACACTGACAGGTGCTCATGTAACAACAGCTTTCTTGCGAGATGAGAGAATGACAGTTAAACCATAGATGTCAAACCTGAGCCCAGCTAAATAATTTTGTGATGAGGATGGGACATCAGTGGCCTCTAGGCCTTCTGACCGGTGAATAGACATGCTTGTCCAGGGTCTACAACTGGAAATGGGGAAAGAATCTCACAAGTCAGCATGGTTCAAAACATGCGTCATGGATGTACAGTGTGTCGTTTCTACACAAACAGCCCCTGACTTTTTACAGTACAATAGACCCGTTGATCAACCCAAATATTAATCAGCATAGTGACTTTACCTGTCATTGCAACTGCTGCATGAAAGTCATGATAATAAACTTAAGAACTTTTTACATCTATGTATATATATGTATGAATTAAATTGTCAGTACGCTGTATATAAATACATAAAAATAAATAAATAAAACAGGGAAAAAAGCATTTGCGTCCTAAAGCAGCTCCACAGAGACTGCATTAAACTCTGCAGAAGATGACGTAACAGCAGCCGTATCCTAGCAACAAAGAAAACAACAAAGCTTCCTTGATGTGTCGGTGATACATACTGTAGGATGACACCTGGCAGATAGTAGCATTGATTAAAAGACATCAGTGGACATTTCCTTACACGTTAGTTTGCACTTTTTGAAAAATGAATCAGGCCGAGAATGGAGGGGAAGGGCGAGAGGAGAGCGGACCATCGGTGGAGTCCGAAAACCCGGAGGAGCGAATAGCCGCTCGCCGCCTGCGGATAGCAGCTAGGATTGAGGCGAAGAAACGGTATCCAACAGCCAGAAACAACTCCGTGTGCTAACGCTTATCTCTTAAACCCGCAATGTTTGTTTGGTAAAACAGAATCATGGAGACAATAATGAAATAGTAAAACGCATTCGTACCTAAGCACCTAAGTGTAGTTGTGACGATTTAGCGAAACAGATGTCATGTTTCGATTCAGTTCCCGAGTAAGAAAAATGCTTAAATTAACTTTTGCTATTCGAGTAAGTCTTGCAGATAATAGACTACTAAACCAAGGCTTAGAAAGTTTTGTATGTTGTTTATGGCGGCACAGAACCGTGACGCTGCTGGCTCACAGCACTTGAGTCTCGACGCTGGTTTACAGGGGCACCTTCTGTGCGGAGTCTGCATGATGTGAGAGTTCTCGGGTGACATTCTGGTTAGGGTATTTGTCTGTTCAGGGTGTAGTCACGCCTTGCTTTCTGTGTTTAAGTGATTAGCTCTGAACTCTGGGTGCTCTGAATGGCTCTGAATGCTCTGGGTGTTGCAACCCTCATAATGAACTCATACTGTTTTTCTTGCATGCTGAACTGTTTTACATTCATTGGATGTCAAAATACTCAGAGAAGCTCTAGGAGACAGCAGCCATGAAAAGAAAGATAAGGAAGAAATGAGAAAAAGCCAGAAGCAGGTGGAGCAGAGCTGTAAGGTTGGTGGTACTTATGGATGTCAAATAGTATCGCACATATTGAAAGTCTCTTACAGAATTTATTCCAACTGTAATATGATTTTTAGCCCTCAAGACTTGATCAAAAATATGTTTATCAGCAGCATTGAGGTTGTCATCTCTCTTGTTTTAAAATAGATAATAGATCATTATCTAGTCTGAAAGACTCGATCTCCTCAATTTGACCCATGCCAAATTTTAGGCTTCACAAGATGTGTAAATACATGTTGTAATGAAATATAGTAAAGAATTGTGTTGAAAGCTGTTAGTATTTGTATTATCGACGGTGCCTTATATCATTTTGCTGATTCTGATACTCACACTTTGTTTTCGTGTGGTATGGTTTCTTTATACAAATATATTTTCTACTACAGCTCTAGGCCATGTAGAGCACAGGTGTCTTTGGTTGAGCCATTGTGTTTTATTTCTCACAGAGAATGATTAAACTGCAGGCTGATGGGACAGAGCTGGTCACCAATATTCAGGTAGCAGGAGACTGGAAAGAGTCTCAGAGGAGGACTGAAGAGGAGGAGGCAAGGAGGCAGAGGTACATGAGGAACATAGCTGAGTCTCTCCTTCACAAACACAGTCATTCACCAGGAAATTACAGTACCTTTAAAAGTCTCAGACAAATGGCTTTTTTATCTTTCTTTATATGACTCTTTCCTCAAATAGTTTCATGTTTTGGAAGACAAATCTTCAAATACAATATCTGGAAAATGTTAGGCTACATCTATTATTACAGTGTAAATACTGTAAACTTTAGAGGATTCGTGAGTTTGAGAATAGAGGATTCTCAAACAATTTTATGACTTTTGTTTAATTAGATGGTGTTGTAGAAAGACTATTCAGTAAGCTTTAAAATATCTTTACATTACTTCATGAATTATTCCCAGTCACTCATGTATTACCTGTAATCATTTCTTTTTGTAAATGTAATTGACAAAATGTCAGAAGATTCTCCATTATGATGTGAAAGACCTTCAGAGTTGCTATCTGAAGTACTGTATACACAAAGTATTCCCTCTCCACAGTATTCTAGATTGTTCTGAAGGTATTGACTACTATGACACATACTGTATCTAACCCATTCTGCCCTATGAAAGAACAGAGAAGCTGGAAAGTGAAGCCAAGACCAGTATAGAAAAGTTTGAGGAAATCACAAAGAAGTGGACATCAGCCAGAATGAAGGAGATCCCTCAGGACTTGAGGGAGGCACTCAACATGCAACAACATCAATGTGCTCTTCTTATTGAGGAGAAGAACAAGCTCATTAATGACCTACAACAGGTAAGGAAATCCTGGGTGATGGGAATTCATCCATTTTCTAACCACTTTATCCCATGCAGTGTCATGGGGTACATAAGGACATCATATTAAAAATGTTTTTATCTAAAGTTACAAACCACATGAGACCCAGCAAAAATAATTAATACATAATGATGACTATTCTTCCTTAAAATTCCATCTTTGAGCGTGAACCTTAAACTTTCTTGTAGTACTGTTTACTATTTTATGTGTATGGAAATCAACAAAAGGTTTTCCTTCATTTATTTAGATTTTGTTCTTAGAGGAGAGAATGTGGTTTCTTTACACTCAATTTCTAACTGTTTCCCAGTTATGACAGAGAGGTACTGTACAAATACTTTTATTTGAGACTTAACCTATTTCAAAACAAGCCATGCTCTGCCAACAGGAACTGAAAGCGAGTGATGATCGCTACGTTAAAGACTTGAAGAAACAAGCAGAAGACATCGATCTCATGATTGAGAGAATGGAAGAACAGATAAAGAATCTGATGAAATCCTACAGAGAAGAACTGGACCAGATTGAGGTACCGTAGGTACATTTCTATTGACATTTCTAACTGACAGTAACAAATGATGCTTTAAAGGCATTGTGGATTTTTGGGAGAGGCAGAAGTTTTATTTACTACTTTCTATTTTGAACTGGACAACCTTGTTAGCTTTATCCCTTCACACCTATTTTAAGTATTTAATGAAATATAGACAGCATGGTAAATGCTTCAAGGATTTCAAGAATGAGTCATGACAATCCCTATGCGTCTGTCACAAGTGCTGTGTATTTGTGCAGAAAGCCTTTGAACTAGAACGTCGGGAACTTCTAGACAACAACCGCAAAAAATGGGAACAGATGATGCAGAGTCGTCGGGACAAGGAGGTAAATGCCATTAATTGCTGTGATCTGTGGCACCTTTACATTTGGTTAATTAATTAATATGAATTTAAGAGCTCTAATTGAACCATTAAGGATCTGAACAGAGCTGATCATTGTGAGGATATTGGTCCAGGGTATAATCTAATATTACCTTCAGGCATTCCTCTTAGTATCTTACTTCACCTTACAGGAAATCCCAGATTAATCAGTGATCCAGTGATATTTTAAGAGACATATCACATAAACACAATATAATATAAGAAAAATAAACAATTTTATATATGCCACCTCATAAAAGTACATAAAAACCTCATACTAATATTTACAGTATGTGAAAGGCAAGCCCTTATGTGTAATCTTAGTGCCCATACATAACTAACATATTGTGGTAAAAAATGTACAGTATGTAACCTAAGAGAATCTAGAGGTTTACTCTAGAGTTGAGTTTGTTTGAAATCAGGGATATGATGAGGGGTGTAATTGAACATCATAAATGTAATGAGGCAAATAGAACTGTACACATGGCAGCTGTGTAAGGCTGTGGGTTGTGGGTCCCTGCAGCTGGAGTACCTAATCCTGAGGATGAAGCGAGTGGAGGAGCATGAGAAGCAGCTGCAGCAGCTGAGAGTGGAGGATGCTGAGGAGTACAACATGATCAAGATCAAGCTTGAGACAGACGTTCAGGTGTGATATTCAGAATCATTAAAGGACTTGAGTAGCGCTGGTTAAGTGTTTCAGGGCAAAAATGTGTCAGAGAACACAATTATTGCTCCGTATTGACCTGCATGACCAGGAAACTGGAAAGGATCGAGACCAAAGCTGCAAAAATTGTTGGCTGTGAACTCCCTTCCATTTCAACTGTCTACTCAAGTCGCACCTTCAATCTTGCCAAGAAACTCATTTCAGATCCCTCTCATCCATCTTATAATCTCTTTCAGCTTCTCCCTTCTGGAAAACGTTTCAAATCCTTCCTCTCAAGGACTGCCCGCCCTGAACTCAGTTTCTTTCCCACTGAATTTTGAATTCGCATTGAACTCTCAATTTCATTGTATAATTATGCTGCTACATGGCAAGTTGTTTACATATGTATGTGATGATGTTTGTTTGTCTTCTGTCCTATTAAGATTTGTACTGTATATGTTGAATGTATATCTCATCTGTGTTCTTTGCTGTACTGAAAGCAGATTCCACCAACTATTGTTGTGTGGCAATAAAGAATAAAGAAAGGAAGTTGAATTCAAGTGAAAAAATTACTGTAATTACTGGGAAGTAGGTCCAACGGGAAGAGTAGGTACACCATTGACAGCAGCGGCCTGTTTTTATTCAGAGGTGTCCCTTCCCAGTTGGCCAGGCCCAGCCTTGTTTAGCTTCTGATATCTAACAAGATCAGGCTATAAGTTAAATAACGCTGGTTCCATTGTATAACACCTGGTTATTCCAAATTTGGTTAAATCTCAAGAGAAATGTATTTAAGTATTTTTACAAAAGCATCTCATTTCTTGACCTTGAACAAATTTGTAAATATTAAATAGTACAATTGTAATACTATTTACAAATGTAAATATTATCACAGTTATCACTTGTTCAGTTTTGATAATTGTAATACTATTAACAAAGGTAAGAAAGTTTGTTATAACATTTATCTAATTGCATTGCTTTGGAAAGTATCAGTAATCCTCTACAGAGAGAGGAATGGTCATTTCAGTAGGCAAGAGGTGATTTATGTACATTAGAAGTAAGCTCACTATACCCTAAGAAGGAAGCTGTCCTACCAAGATTTTAATTTGACCAAAGAAATATATGTATCATGAGATACAATGAAACATTTACCTAAATCTGTGGTGTTTGCATTACAGAAGTGAGGAAGGACAATTCCATTTCACCAAATGTTGTGAACAAACAGAAAATCACTAAGAGAATACTGTACTTATAGCTGCATTTTCCTTTTTTCTGTAAGGACTTGGGTCTCTAAAATCAATCATCATATTTCATAAGTTGTGAATTTCTTATTGGCTCTTACTGTAGATCCTGGAGCAGCAGTTGCAACAGATGAAAGCCACCTATCAGCTGAACCAGGAGAAACTGGAGTACAACTTCCAGGTGCTGAAAAAGAGAGATGAGGAGAACACAATCACCAAGTCGCAGCAGAAGAGGAAAATCACTAGGTACCCAAATACTCCATATTGCTATAACCCCCCAGAAATAAACATTACCTCTGTTACAATACAGTACAGTACAAAGCAGGGGTATTAATTACGTCCAAATATTTTTAATTGGAGAAGGAGCTGTATTCCAATATTATTTTCTATGTTTGAATGTTTAGGAACACACGGGAGATACTGAAGTTTCATACACTCATTGTGTATATACTGTAGTTTGAATGGTAAAAATCTAGTTAAACATTTTAGAACTAAAGGGACATAGAGATGTGCTCCCTTATGTTTGTGATTGACCTTTTTAGTAATGCTCATTTAATTAGGGATCACCTGAAACCTTTCAAATGGGGAGTTCATGTTTTTTTTACTCTTTATTTGTTTTTCATCCTATTGAAGACTGCAGGATGTTTTGAACAACCTCAGGATAAAATGTGCCAAACAGGAGAAGCAAAGTCGTGAGGAAAATCACTCCCTCACTGATGACTATAAAAGAATTATGCAGCAATACAAGGAAATGCAAAAGAAAATGAGGTGAGTATTGTGGGATTTTCTTGAATCCAAACTGCTGCCAACTTTTCAAAAATGTTGTAATTAAAATGTAATTACTGTACATTGACAAGGCATTTCTCTGCCACACCCAATGCCTTCTTTAATGGTAAAAAATAGTAAAGCATCTCTCACCATTAACGTCTTTATATTGATGTTATAAAGGACATGGTACTGCTAATAAAGTTATTTACAGTGTCTTCAACATGCTGTGAAACAGAATGTCCATGAATATAGGGCACCAAAATACATTTTCTTCTTTGCAGAATTTACAGCACAGTATATTACAAAGATTTTGTGTGTTATTATTCAACTAGAACCTCTGTGGTGACAGATTGTCCTGGCTTTAGGAATCTTCCTATCACATGATGTCCTCCATGCAAACCATTCTCAATATACTGTATATGTGCAGCTTATTGTCAAAACATCTTTTTTTCACCTCAGAAATATCGCTAGACTACGCCCTATGCTATCACTAACTGTGGCTGAAAAGCTGATCAACACATTGGTGTTCTCTCGAATTGACTACTGTAATGCTCTACTCGCTGGGGTATCTAAATCTACCTTGAACAAACTGCAGTATGTCCAAAATTCAGCAGCCAGAATCCTGACCAGGTCTAGTGCAAGTGATCACATTACTCCTATCCTGGAGTCCTTGCACTGGCTTCCTGTCAAATTCTGTGTGGACTTTAAAATCCACATGCTCACCTATAAGGCTCGGCATGGCTTGGCACCTCAGTACCTGTCTGAACTATTATCGCCTTACTCCCCACCTCGCAACCTTCGCTCTTCTAATTCTGGTCTCCTAACTGTCTCCCAAGCCTGTCTACATTGTATGGGTGACAGGGCCTTCTCCTGTTATGCCCCCAAGCTCTGGAACTCTCTGCCCAAGGATATCAGAGATTCACCTTCTCTAAACTCAAAACCTTCTTCTTTAGAAGAGCCTTTACTTAACTGCTTCTATTCTTCACCCCTCTGCTTTTCCTAGTACCACCATCCACGGTCTCCTCTGTATATTGTAATTGTGTTTTTTCTTGTGTATTCTTTTTATTTTTTGTTGTTCTGATTCTGTAAAGTGCTTTGAGAAGCCACCTTTAAAGGCGCTATATAAAATGAAGTTTATTATATTATTATTATACTTAACAGTTTTGTAAAATACCTTTCCTTCCTCATGAAGAAAGAAGAGCCACATGAATGTTGATGACCACTTTTAATAAACTATCGCCATTATTAAGCTCATTGAGTGATTGTTTTCTCTTACTATCATAAGTCAATTTAAGTGGGCACACTGGGGTTTGTGTTTTTTTGTGGGGTTGAGTTTGCAAGTTATATTCTGTTAAGTTTGCTTGTTTGCAGCAGCTGTTTTGCACATACACTCCTTCAGATCAAATATCTGTTTCTTATGATTGTAGTTTCATTATGATAGGACATTAATAATCAAATCAACTGAATCATAATTAACAGTCAGATATGCTGACTACATAGACTAGGACAAAACACAATCTTATCAACATGAACACAGTAAAAATGCCTGCATCTATGTTTAACAATAATATGATTAAAATAATTTGGGAGTTTGAGTAAATACAGCATCCAAATAACCTGAGCTGTGAATTGCTGCACATTTCAGCACAGAGGTAAAAATGCACTTTTTCAGACACACTTGATGGTAGCAAAAGTAATGTAAAATTTTAAGGGTCATCTATTTTTTTCATCTATTTTTCCTTTGTGTTTGTGCAGACACTTTGCTGCTGTCGATGCAAAGACATTCGAGGATATCTGGCTGATGAATGAGGCGGAGGTGAAAGAGCTGGTAGAGAAGGCCTTGCAGACGGACCGCCTCATTCACGAGCAGCAGCTGGGTGTGGCCTGGGTGCGTCCTCCTCTGCCCTTCATGGAGCACTTGGGACCTATCATCCCACAAAGAAAGCTGAAGAAATCTGCCGGGCAGCTGGCTGGAGAGCTGCTGAGATCAGGAGGTAACATCTCTTGTGCTTTTTTTTTACTTGTATTGAGGTCTATCAACATTGAAACAGTAGAAAAAATACACAATCCAGTTTTTTCTCTTTTGGATCAGTAGTGGATTTGAACAAGGACACTTGTTTTGTGTGTTAATGTGATAAGACTGACTGTTTTTCTTTTTTTAATTATTGCAATTTCAAAAACCTCTGCAGGTAGCCAAACCAGCAGGGAAGAGAAAGAGGAGGCAGAGCCAACAGCAGCAGTCTCACCAAGCAGTGTTCTCCCTATCCAGGATCAGGATGTAACAGACACTGAACATCCAGTGAGCACTGCTGAGGATCACATGAAAATCTCTGCTAAAACAGTCAAGAGACTGCTGGAGATCCTGTGTGATGAGACGGTAGGACATACAATTACTTTATTCATGAGTCCTGTGTGGCTGATTCATTTGGACTGTTTTGCCTCTTCGATTATGCTTCACTGACAGCAACTTATTATTGATTGTTATTTAATTATTTAATAATATTTTGTGGAAAATAAACAATCACATAGTTGTAAGATAAAAATAAGTTCTCTTTATTTACAACATGACAGAAAATAAGTTTTTCTGATTTCTGCCCATAAGTATCTGAGCAGCTAAGCTGCTTGCCTGATTCCAAATAAGTCTCTTTCTGAGACTTTCTCCAAAAATTCCTATAAGACATTTCCCCAAACTACTTTTTCAAAAACTCAGTCACCCTCCAAGATTCTTTAAAATAAACTCACGCTTCATGACGTCACAAAAAATCGAAATATCCACAGTGCCATGGTTGGTCAGTTGGATGGATGCCTTCTTCCTTTCTTCTTGGCTTTTTTTGCCATTGATGAAGGCTTCGTATTTATGTTAAGGAAAAGACGTTCCTTCGTGTTTTACTCCTGTTAACAGAGCCCATGTGGCATCTTCAACAACCTGTGAAACAGAATGTTTATGAATATGGAGCACTGAAATCTGTTTTTTTGTATAACTGATCTTTTCAAACACTATATTTTTTTATTAGCATACTATAACTACATTTATATGGCCTGTTCCACAATTTGAATCACAAGAGAAAGCTACTGTAGATTATATTCCCATCCATATTGTAAACATTGAAAATAGTGGGTTACTGAAAACTTTTATTCACTATGTGTTATTTCTACAAAATTAATAATCTTCTGATATATCATGGGATTTCTCTCCTTATAGGGTTTCTTGATTGAAAGCAAATTACTCAAATTACTTTCTCCCTTGGAGAAAGATGAACAGTCCCTCATGAAACTGGATGCCATATTCCTGGTAAGCACTGTCCTCCCACAACCCAATACACTTTCAAACTTTGATATTTCTTCCACTAAATGTGTTGCAGAATAAGATTAATCTACCTAATAGTATTAAATTTTATTAGATGGATTATCAAGCTTTTCTTTTCATTAGAATAATTATTTAATTGTTAATTTATTAACTAAAAACTGTTTTTAATTTACTAAAAAAGGTTTTTAACATTTCCTGTAAAATATTGAATTTAATAAAGTGTCGGTACACTCCAAGACTGTAAATAGTTATTATAGATCATTCATGAAAACCAAAATTAATTCTAGATTAACTTTATTTTCCTAGGCTCTGGGAATTGAGAATGAAGAAGATGTGTACAAGCTAGCTGATTTCTTCATGAAGTACAGGCAACAACAGAAGGAAGATGAAGATGTAGGGTGTATTATGAGTACAGTTTTGAGTGAAATATTTTACTGCACCTTTTTACAATTTTTACATTGCCTGTAGATACAAACTGAAAATCTAGATGACC
The DNA here is from genome assembly GCF_055471065.1 of Atractosteus spatula. Lineage (NCBI taxonomy): Eukaryota > Metazoa > Chordata > Actinopteri > Semionotiformes > Lepisosteidae > Atractosteus > Atractosteus spatula. The sequence continues at coordinate 29,741,025 of NC_142707.1, forward strand.
TGGGCATATTTATGTTTATCTTTCAATGAGCTCTGATCCAAAAGAAATTCTTTAAACACTTTTCTGAAATTAGACCTTGTGCTTGAAAAGCTTTTAAAATTATTTTCTTTAGTGTTCCTCAGGGGAGATGTCCCAGGAACAGAGAAGGAGCACAGTACTGGAGAGAGAAGATTCTTCTTCAGTGCCACATAGCTCTTCATTAGATCCGATTCATCCCAATGACGTCCTGAAGGCACTGCAAGCCTTTACCATAGAGTACTGCAGACCAAGGTGAGCAGGAACGTATACAGTAAACATTGATAAATCAAAGGAAACTCAATACATAGTGTAGAAGCTGGCTTTCTATGTTTTCATAACCCAGTATAGAGAACTATAGGTTCAGACAAGATGGAGATCCCTGTCCTTAATACTGTGGGGAATGAAGTGCTGCCCTCAGTCACCTGATCAGATCTGAAAAGATGATTGGTCAGGTAATAATTTAAAAATCGTGATGCAAAATCTTCTGGGTTCAGTTTGTCAAAGGACAGATCCTCTCTATTGCAGATCTACCAGAGGGTGAAAGAAGTGACTGGCAGAGTGAAACATGTTCATGTTATTCTGCTTTAACAGTATTTGATAAACAAATTCAACATAAACAGTTTATTCTTGACAAAGCTGGTGTTTACGAGTCAAACTATTAAAAAGTTAAAAATAATTATAAACAAAAATGATATTTTTGAAATATTTAATGAATAATCTCTGCTTAAAGTGGTCTTTCTACATCAGACATCATAGTACGGACGTACCAGAATTTTGGACACAGCAATTTGGAATTTGTAAATTTTTAAATCTCTTAGTACAATCCACATTTGTTTTTATCTGGGTAGCATACTTTTTTCACTTCTTTTTGCTTTTCATTGTCTGGGTTTGATGATAGCACTGATCATAGTTTAATTTGTCATTTTGGAAACATCTGTCATTCGTATTTTAGGACAAGTAAATTAATTAAACACTGAAAACTATAAAGGAGAAACACAATGTTCTGGCTGGTAAGCCTTCTGTTTTTTTCAGCATTTAATTAACCTTTACTTGTTCCTTTGCTCACTGACGCAGCTCCCCACTTGAAATTATCACTTTTGTATTAATAATATAATTAAGACCACAGACACATGAATTCTGTTTTTTAGTGCCTAACATTACAGTTGGGCAAACCCTTTTCTTAATTTTATCTATTTTAAAAACAACAATAAAATGAAAAAAATCACATTTCAGCCCCTTCTTCCACTACCATTAAAGATATCTCCCTCTGATTTTCTTTCCAAAGAATCACTAGAATATGATCAGACAGCTGTAATATAAGTACACAGCTGGGATTTGCCTGAGTCAACAGCAGCCCACCAAAACCCCACTGTACTTTCCAGGGCTCCATATAAGATACGATCACTTTATTAGCCATATACAATGTCTTGCATTAGGAATTAGTCTATTTGTATACCCCAGCTTGCTCTCTATGAGACACACAGACAGGGAGAGAAGCCTGGGGCCAGAGCACCAGGTCAGCCATTGTACAGCACCCCTGGAGCAGTTGGGGTTAAGGGCCTTGCTCAGAAGCCCAGTGGAGTAGAATTCCCCTGCCAGCCACGGGATCTGAACCAGCAACCTGCCAGCCACAAGCACAGATCCTTAGCCACAGAGCCACTGCTCTGCCTGTATATAAATAATCTCAAGATGGTTGAGGATCCTGTAATTGCAGAAGAAGGAAACAAAGGCTTCCATCTTTTTAGCTGCTGTCAGACCAGTATACCAGATCTTTTTCTGCTACTGCAAGAAGCCAGGATTGGATGATCATTTAACAAAAGTGCTAAGTGAGAGCAAGCCATGTCCTTGTTTAGCACAGATGAAGGGAGCCTTCTGCCCTCCTGAGTGACATGACCAGGAAAGGTGCTCACCTATGTGTAGGTGGTGCTACATGATCAGGCATTGTGGGTTCAAGCCTGGGTCATGGAGTTAGCCTAGCCTGCTTTCAATGGGATTTCCCAAGCAGAGGGCAGGGTGGGCTTAGTCAGCCAAGACTCTCTCAGTTTACAGTGACCCCTGGGGTCTCCTTGATACTTGCAGATTTGCAGTGCTGTTGTTGAGGGTCTTTCCTGCCCTCCACCTAGGGCTGTGGTGTCTGTGATGTATAAAACGACAAAAGTACGTGAGCTGGAGGAGTCTGCCTACACTTCCTCATTCTGTCCTGTATGAGGGTTGAGCTGTTAGTTGTTGTAGGCTGAGATAAGAAAAATGAGTCATTGTTTATTCCAAAATTATCAGACTATAATATAATATGCTGACTCTAAATTTATTTTTTAAAAGAATAGTGCACCATGAAGAAAAAACCTGTTTCTAAAATTTACCAACATTTGAATACCTGTAACATATACAAAATGGTACCAATGATGCCCCTTAACCAGAGTGTACACAGGACACTATGGACAAGACTCGTACAATAGAGTTTATTAGGGGTCAAGTGTGAATAAAATGCAAGTGGATCATTGCATTCCAATTAAGATTTTTATGTTGTCTTAAATAGTACTCTAGGAACTGTATCTATTCAAAACTAACTGTAACATTCAAAATTCTGTTTCTTATAGTGAAAGCAGTGTAAGGTTTATATGAAGCCTCATACATTCTGCTTAACACAAAACAAACTAAGGCAGCCTATCCCTGCAGTAGATTATATACTGGGTAAAATACTAGACGGTTAGGTTTGCCTGATATATAAGGCAAATCTCTCCCCCAGAGAATGACATAAGTATGCATTGCAAAATGGTGATATACAGTATGTGCTATACGTTAAAACATTACGTTAAAAAAAGCCTCAGAACCTGAGAAGCCCCTAATGAGATTGCAAAGCCTAGGAGGAACAGAGAAAACTCTGGTGGTTTTGTGAATCAATTTATTCCTCCAATGAGGGAAGAGAAAAGAGAATTACCCCTAAGGGTTTTATTATGATAGAAAATAGGATAATGTTATATTTTCTGGGGTTTTCTGTAACTATTAATTAACTGGTAATTAAGTATGTAATTACAGATCCAAAACACAACCACAGTGTCAAAGTGTAAACGAAACTTGAAAACTATATTGACAGACTAGACTTTCAAGTGGGTGCTAAGATACAAGAGTGTCAGAATTAAACCATACAATACTCACAAAAAAAAAGTGTAGATCAAGAATTTAAAGTTTGGCAGAAATAAACTCCCTCCATATCTGTCACACTATATATAGAGTGGAGAATTTAAGACTGTCACATTCTTTTGCATGTAAAATTGAGTATGCAGCCTATCCAACACTGTAAAAGAGGGAGAAAAAGTCATAATAAAACTAAAAATTCAAGCAAGGAAGCACATTCTTTCTTTTTATGAAGAGGTCATCCTGAAGAGAAAAACAGTGCCTGCTGCTTCACTGACAGCTTCAGCAGAGAGACTGTTTTACCCAGTCCAGGAGAATCTGATTCTTTCAGCTTGGTCTTAGCTGGGTAAATAGAGGTCAAAGAATGAACCTTATTCCTTGTCTGCCAACTCAGAGGGACTGCCAATCCATAATAGAAAGAAAGATGAGAGGAATAATAAAAGTGAGGAAGAGTGGCAGGCAACCAGGTTTCTAACTTCAAACCAGCCTAAAGGTCACCTGATCTCATGAATATTAATGTTTTATAACTGGTTTTCCTGTTTTGCCCAATTTCAAGGGAGAAGTACCTGCAGTCTAATGTACTAAACCTTGAAGAAAGAGATGACTCAGAAGACAGTGCATATTGGGAATCCATGGCTAACGTTATCCCCGAGTCCAAGCTAAAAATCTGGGATGCCTTGGAGACTGCTTTGGAAAAATACTAGTAGGTATTTTTCCAGTCTTTTTAATTTAATTTTCTTTTGTAATTGTAATTTAATTTTCTTTTGTAATCGTAGGTTGTAATGCAGAAAGAAGACTGTTACTCAGTGCACTTCGTTTTTTCATTGTTTACGTAATGGTTATTTTTTCTGCTATCTATAGTTTGCAGGTAATTGAATAAAACATATTCTGTTGTCTCTTTTGTTAAGTTCATTTGATATTTTTCCTTTTTTCGTGTGACATACTTGTATTGACATATATTTTGTATTGTTATAGCAATGTTCTAACTGAGAGGGCTAAGCTGATTGATGAAACAGATGGTTTGAAACAGCAGAATGCAGAGCTTAGGATGTTACTGCATCAGTATGTCAATTCAAGGGTAAGTCCTACCATCTCTCACATAAATTCATGATAGTTTTCTTAGTATGTACGTGGTGGGTTTTATCCAGGGAAGTAGAGGGACTGTGAAAAAATATAGTTATACATCATCACTTTCCTCCAGCTACCGAGGAAACAAGCTTGTAATTTTCTGTTAATTGTTCACTTCATTACAAGTCTTAAACTTATATTTGATGCATTTTCAATGCCTTGCAATTATGAAGTAGATGTTTTTTGGTATCTGTCTGACATGCCTTGGAGCAGCTAGTGAAAGAGCACATGAAGGATCTTCCATCGCTTCAGGGTCAGGAGGAAGGTATTGCTATAGCAGCTGGCAGCAGTCAAGAACACATTCATGCTGCAAAAATGCAAGTGCCTGTTGACTGCTATTTGAAGTCACTGTAAGCAACAATAATCTAACTTAGTTGTCTGGATGTTGAAAATAAAGCACCACGTTCTATTGTAATAATATTTTTGGAACCCTCTGCCTGTTTATGAGCTGTTTGTGTTGCAGAGGGACTGTTCATACAGTATAAATAATTAAGCTGGACCACTAATGCTGGAACAAGTGAATTCAAATGTGAAGTTACTAAATTGATTTAATCATCTTCTGCTTGAAAATATAGTAGTAGAAATTAACTTCTATGTTTTTTTCACCAAGAAAAATAATTGTCCTCTCTGTACTAGTGAGATGCAGGATGTTATACTGTAAGTGAAACAGTATAAGTTTCTTTATCCTTCAAAACTTAAAACCTATTTGATGGGTATAGTATACGAACGCATGAAGTATACATGGGTTTCACATAGCTCTCTAAAGAAAATAGCAATTATATCCTAGATATTGTTATTTTTCTTTGCGTTTTTCCAATTTTGTTTTTTTTTTCTTTGTCAATTATTTAATACTTCAGCCTTTATTCACAGGTGAATGCTGAGCTGGAGATTCCACCGACACAAGTGATGCAGCTTGAGCCTGCTTGGAACTGAACACCACTGTGTAAATTGTTGTAGGATCTTGCTTTTTGGTTACTTCAATATTCAGTATGGAATAATGTACTTCATATTAAAATCTTCTTGGTTCCTTTGGGCACTGCTTGGAGAGTTTTCTTGACTCAATGTCTTTCTGCATTGTAAGGTCACTGATTACTAAAGACAGCATTTTTTTCACCTTATGTTGGGTTTGTATGTATGCCTTTGTAGGACTACTTTTAGGGCTAATAATGAAGCATCTTTTTTTATACAATATAACATGGGTGTGTGCATGAACTACACAGCTATCCATTGAAGCCTACTGTCAGAAACCCATTAAGAAACAACCAAACAGAACAAGATGGGACAAATGACATTCTTACACTTGTAAAGCCTACAATACAATGCAATATATTTTGGTTTGACACAAGTAACTGCAACAACATTTACATGGTAAGTATGTAAAAGGAAACATTACTTATCGCCATATCACCCTGCAGCTCACAGCTGGCAACCCACTGAAGCTAAGCAGATATGAGCCTGATCAGTACCTGGATGGGAGGCCTCCTGGGGAAAAACTAAGGTTGCTGTGGACTGTGCGAGTCCTAATACCCAAGTATAGTGATGGGGACACTATACTGTAAAAAATCCAGGACCTGACTGTCTCTAGTCATTAAAAGTAGCCATTTCTCAAAAAGAGTAGTGGTGTTACCCTGGTGTCTTAGCCATATTTCCCATTAGCCTTTACCAATCATGGTCTCCTAGTAATCCCCATCTATGAATTGGCTTCATCACTCTGTTCTCCTCTCTTTTGATAGCTGATGTGTGGTGAGGGTACTGTGTGCACTATGGCTGCCTTCGCATCATCCAGGTGGGGCTACACATTGGTGGTGGAGGGGATTCCCCATTACCTGTAAAGCAGTTTGAGTGGAGTGTCCAAAAAGTACTATATAAGTGTAAGCTTTCTTTTTTCTTCTTTTTGATCTTATCATCTAATATGTGAAAAAAATATTTTAAATTTTTAGGTATAATTTCAGAACTGAAAGAGCATTTCACAACTTTTGAATTAAGAGTGAAAAGGCACTGCTTTCACAAGAGGATGACAGCAGATTGAAATATTTGCAGCTGATTACTCACAACATGCTAACCAATAACAAACTTCCTGTTCCTTCCTATTCACAAGGTTAAAGAGCAAGTAGCACCATAAAGTTAATGCAGCCAATTTAACAGTTACTAACACAAATGACCAGCAGGGGGTTCCAAACTACAAGAAAGATAAGAATTAGGACAGAACATTCAAAATACTTTATCCCCAAGAAGGTCAATTTAAGTAATAAATTATATATACACATTTTATATAAGGATTGTTATAACTATATGTGCATCATTGGCAAAAATATACAATTGCATCAAGTTGATCCCATGGTAAAAATAATTTTTAATAATATTAAAACCTTTTTTTTTAATTTTTGCCATATATTTATAGTGGTATGTGCTTTAAGGAAACACCACGCATAACTCCACTTGCAGAAAATCAGTTTGGTCTAAAACCTGAAGAAAAGTGTTTCCACATGACTTAAAGACCAGTAACTAAGGAGGAAAGCATTTAGTAATGTGGGCACTATTTATGTGATTGTACAAAGGATTCATTTTATACTGTATTATCTTTAAACATTAACATATGTATAAAGTTTTCTATAATAGGGAAACAATACTTCACATCACCCAACACTATGGGTTTATAATAAGTGGAAGATACTCCCTTGTGGTGGAGCGGAAAGACTGTGTCATGTAACAATATTTTGCACAAAGAACACCTAGTTCTTTATGAGCTCTAACTAAATAGTAGACTCTAGTATCGCAGTGTTTAATCTGGGGTAATTAAACTGATTATCCAGTACAAGATAATAAAAACAATCATACAAATGTGCAAGGACACAAAGTTACACCCAGGCAGCACACACTGTCTCCCATTTATCAACTGCTAGCTTCCACTCCCATTGAGGTTCTGTTTTTCTTATATGTGTGCTCAGCTTGCTCTCAGAGCTTATTGCCATATGCAGATTCAGACACTCCATTATTCAACAATGAAATCTACTGTGACTATGTTCTTCAGTCAAATTCTGCTGGGGTCACTACTGCCACTAGAATCTTCATCATTTTTTTCTTAGATAAATAAGAGAGTCATGAATTATTGTGTATAAAAGCCCATGGAATTAGAATTTTGCAATGTGCCTTTTACTAGGTCATCATGTGATGTAAAGAGACACATGGCTTTATGACACACAGTCAAGAGCAGACATTTTCTCGAACTTCGCAAAAAGTGAGGAAATCTGACAAAATAGAAAGTCTGAATCACAAAAAAATACTGACACCTCAAAGAAATTCACAAAGTAAGATTAATGTTTATTAAAAGAGAAAAGTGATAGCACTCCAACCTGTTCTGTGGAAACCACTTTGGTAAAATGTGTGCAATCATTATTAATACTTATGGTCAAATACTGAATAGTATTTACTAGTGATTTCAAATAAGCTTTATACATAAAAAAGCAACATCAATATTTTATACAAAATAATATGTATCTGCATAAAATTGAACTCTTGATTTTGAGCAGAAGGAAAATTATGTTAATGTCTTTGAGAAAGGCCAAGATCTAAAAACACTAAGCCTCACTACATAGTGAACCATAGTCTTAATGCATTGATTAAATCTCACAAGATAGTTCGCTCTAAAATTCTTAATGTTTATTTTTCACTTTCCTCCTCTCTCTACAAATATTTTCATTTTCGCCTACAGTGTTGGCAATGGAAATAATTATTCTGAAAATAGACCAGGACAGTTTACAGATATAACTCCACATTCAAGGTGAAATAAAACTGTTTTTTTTTTAGATTTTAGCTATGAGATGATTTCATACTTTGTGAGAAAAAAAGGTTCAACAGTTAACCACAGTATGAGATTACAAAGTGCATTCAAGTGAGGTACCCTACTGCCATGGATCAATGTCTTGAGTTTCCGGCTTCAGAACATTAGCTTGTCTTTACACATAGGTAAGAGGGACAGTCTTCCATTCAACTGGTAAAGCAATTGTGAGATCAGCAAGATCACATAGCAGTGGCTCACGTTGATGTACATACCTGAGCAGTTCCCACAGGCACTTGTGTAGGTTAAAATAACAAGATAACACAGTACTTCAGTGCAAGATGTTGATCACAGATTGCCATAGAAGGTCACAGATTTAATTTGATGTTGGTGTATCTAGCTCTGTTGTGATGTTTTGATGGATGGTCTCTGAATGCTCCACCATCTACATATGGAAATATTCCTGATAGCTAGTACTGCAGAGTACCTTTCCTTCTGTCTTTCAATGAACCATGAGGTTGTGGAGGTACAGGCATGATTAAGACCACTGGATCACAGCGTATTTCATGCACACATGTTTTTAAAAAGCTTGTGAGGTTTTTCTCACTTCATATTCAAGGTTTACAAATAAATGAACATAGGAGTGCAAATAAAACCTCTTACTATTTTCTAAATTCATACCTCAATCATCTGTCATTCTACTGTAAGACGGGGTTAGTGTGTTAACATTGAATGATTAATGATTGGGTGTGAAAATTTATGGTGTTTTCTAAATGGTTACAGTATTTACTATATACAATCACCAACCTCATTCAGATATAAATCACTACAAAAATAGAAACAGCAAAAACCAAATATTATTGAGCAGCACACTCTGTAAACACTGGCATGACACTAAGATATTAAGTATGTCTGTGGGAAGGCAGGCTTCATGGGTGTTCAAACAAGGTTCCTGTGAGTAAAGAGTTCAATTAAGAAACAGATTCCTAACCAAGTGTTTGCTCTAGTTTCCATATATCACTGTCCTCTCAGATGTCTCTGAAATGTGATTCAGGTCTGCAAACCTTTTGCTCTCACATTATCTTCCAGCGTTAAAGATCTTCTGACTTATAGCCCCAGGCATGGAGTAAATCATCAGGCCAATGAAGACGAGCAGCAACAGGCTGATGATGAATCCCACAAAATGCAGCTTGTAGTCCCTCCATAGGAGAATACAGGCGATCCGCAAAGGGCTCAGAAGCCAGGACAAGCTGGTATTAGGGCGACTGGTGAGACAGATCATGGTTTCATTTATTTATTCATTTATTTATTCATCATCAATAATGTAATACAGGCAAACAAAAATATTGCACACTGTAGACCAGAGAAATATATAAATACAGACTCTTTTTTTTCCAATATAAACAAGCTAAAATCAGTGCAAACAAAGTTTTTTTTTGTAGTCAACGCAATGAGCTGGTAAACCAATTGAAAACAATACAAATCGTACATAGCTACAATTCAAACAAGAGCACACTGTCAAAAGAAGTGCACACAGCAAACCAGGGGGAAGTCACACTGCTGTGTCTCCTTTCTCTGCCCATGTTCATTTCAAGGAAAATGATGCTCCCCTTGGTCCATTTCACATCCATTCTTAAATGGTTTTGTGCTTTAAGAAGTTAGGTAACATACTGTTATCTTGGGAAACAGAACTAGATTCCTCTATGTCATGTGCCACGTTGAGTGAGTGGATATGAATTTTGCTTTTACAGAAAGGCAAGCATTGGCTTTGGTCATGACTTTGGAACAAAGTGGCTACAAGAATAAAGTGCAAACTGCATACAACAATGTCTGAACACTGAAATCTGGAATTTACACCGATGCATAGCCTTTAACCTTTACTTTGCATTTATCTCGCCCTAATATCTACTCATGTGTGAGGCTCATTCTGTAAATACATTGACATGCTTATTTTAATATTGTCTAGTGCATTTATTTATATTACGTCATACATTATGTATCTTATGATTGACTTGGGAGTATATTATCTACTAAAAATATTAAAACTACTAGTAATCCATTGAACGAACGATGCTCTAACAATGTAAAATACTGGCCATATCAAGAGAGATGAGAAAATGCCACAGTTACGAGCAGCAGAAACTAAAGTTGAGACATGGATGAGGGTATACAGTACTAAATACTCAGGTTTCAAAAAGAAACACAGCAGTCTTTTTTTTGTTTTAAAACACAAGTTGGAAAAATGTAACCTTTAAAAAGATTTTCCCAATTTAAATGCACAAAAAACAACTCTTATTCCAAAGTATTTTGATTAATACATTTTAACAGCTCTTTTCTCCCAAGGTACTTTAATTACTGAAATATAGGAACAAGCAGTGCAAAGGCTAACGGAGACACCACACAGAATCCAGTGCTGCTGTTGAAGAAAGTGCCCACTGTGCAGTTTTCTCACCTGTACAGAGTGCACTGCCTCTGGGTTGCACAAGTCCTCTGGATACCCAGTATATCTAAAAAACCCACTATGTGATGCTGTTACAGAAAAAAACTTCATTTCAAAGCACAAAATACACGGCTTTTGCAGGAAGTGTACCAGAAACATTTGTTTTTGTCGACAATCGGCAGCATTAACTGTTGTAAAAAATGCAGATACCAATTTTTATTTGAAACAAGCACAGGAAAAATAAGTCAAGCACAGAGCACTTGCAGAAATAGACAAGACTGTTTGATGGTGGAAATGTTAAAACTGTTAGGTTCCATTCATTGCAAGTGTCCAAAGCAGGTGGGTCTGAAAGTGAGGGCTGTGCTGCCCAGCCCTCCTAAAACCCCTCAAGCTCCCAGCAGCTTCTTCACCATGTAGCCAGGCATGCTGTAGAGGAAGAGGCCGAGCATGGCCAGCATCAGCAGGGCCAGTACGATCTTAATGATGAGCCATTTGTAGCGGTTGCAGATGAGATATCTGATAGATTTGAGTGGGTTGAGGAACCAGAGGAAAGTGGTGTCTGGCCGGCTGTCCAGCGAAGCAGTTACAAAGCAAAAGAAAAAAAACACAAAGTTGACCAGGTTAGTAGTTAGTAGACAATAGGCTGTTATAGCAGTTAAGTAGTTTTGTTATTCAAAGCCATATGTAACACCCTGTTTTATTTTTCCAAATTTAAAATTGCCAGTAATATGAGTCATACCCACCCTCTTTGGAAGAGCTAGGGTGTGTTTTCATGTCTCAGATTGTAGCTATGAACCCCGCGATTGCACACCCGGTAGAATGAGGAAGTACGGCCAGACTCCTCTGACAGGCACCCCTTTGGCACAGCCCTGTAGTGGCCTCGGTGCCAACTGACCACACCGTATTGCTGAGTCACTCAGAGCAGCAAGAGCCCTGGCCAACTAATTCCACACTACCGTTTGCATCTTATTGTATGTAGGAAATCTCAATTGATGTTATTAGTCACCACTAAACAAGTGACTTAGCAATATTATATCATACATGGAGATTCAATTAAGAATAGGTAGGAAAGGAATCAATATAGAGACTACTATTAAGATTATTAAGTATTTCATTTATCTATGTTAAATTCAGTCTTATTGACATAAATGTAAATACCATGCACCCTATACACTTCACAGTAATAAGTACAAAAATGAATGTAGACCTGGCAAATTGTTTTGGGGGAAGAACATTCTGCTACAACAACCATTAACTATTCTAGTTCTAAATAAATCTATCTCATTTACAGCAATTTCTAATGAGAGTCAAATAAACAGGTACAGTATGTATTTGATTACCAGACTGAATGACTTTATATACTGAATATACTGAATTCTAAGGAATTTAGAATATTTTCTCAAAGTATTTATCACTTACTCCAAATATTTTTCACTTTCTTCTGAAAAAAATAACTACAGAACTACTTCTTCTTGAAAATGTATTCCACAACAGAACTTTTCTATTGTTTAGGTGAGTTTGAATATTGTAAGATAATGGTATAAAACATGTACTGGATTGTTAAGCTTAGGATGGGTAAATAGTCTGAAAGAACAAACAGCTATAAAATGAGTTTGAGATGGGATGAAAGCCATATTAATGAGAAATGAGAGGCAGCAAATTCCTCAGATCAATAAGTAGCCTCTTCACCCTTTTATGTAAGAATGCAATTCTAAAACCACAGTTTCCATGGATTGAGCATCATCTAAAACCAACACTCATCTTTCAAAACAAGAAAAGCTCAGACTTATTATTGAAAATGGTAACATACTCCCATTAACTTTATGGAAAGTAAAGTATTTTATTAAAAGTGGAAGACCAAAAGAGTTGTGGGTTTTACAAACATATACATTAGTATAACAAACCAAGACAGCAATCTGTTTAATTATAATAATGTGATCATCTGTACAGTACATTATTTTATTAAATAAATAATTTATTATTAACTTCTAAGCTTTAAAGTGAGACGTTTCAATGAGAATCACGTCACTGAAGGTTAAAACAAATAAACAATACCCTCAACTATGTATCTTCATTCTAGACTGTGACATTTTACACTACCAGAAAAAAGGCACTTATTTTTCACTTTGTTTGTTAAGGATGTCTGATGGCAGCTTTAAGGATTTTCAGTGGTTCCTAGAAATAATGGTCAATTACTAGATGAAGGCTACTAATCTCTTATTTCAGTTTAAATTAAGGACAAGTAATACATTATTTTAGCACCCAAACACACAAAATTGTGTTGCATTATCATTATTATAATTTAAAAAATATATTATTAGTTTCAGAGGTACAGTATTTATCATGATTCTATCATTATAACATATCTTCACTAATGCTGGCTCTGCCATTGTACGTAATCAAATACATTTGATTGCTGACATCCAGTTGTTAAAGAGATTGAGAGGGACATGCAAACTGTCTACAGGCATTCAATGAAATGTGTATATTTTCTTCTTAAGTATTTATCAAATATAGGACACCACAACTTTATAAAATGAAAATATTTGATATCACATTCTTATACAAGAACAGTTCCATTTTGGAATTTTCCAACTGAGGGTTTTCATTCTCTCTCTAGCTACCTGGTTTAAAGGCCATCATCCATGTCAACTTTAAGACTTGCCTAGTTTGGATTCCAATCTTTTTAGTTGAAAAAAGGGCAAACACATACCCTGTGGTTTAAGTCCCAAACAGCTGATGTAATTCTAAATCAATAAAGCTAGAGTGAAATAGGTATAAAAAAAATAGACAACAAAAACTAGGGAGGGTCCAACAACCTTGTTTTTCCTTGGTTATCCAAACACTTTCACACAAAAGTACTGAAACACCTGATGGTTAAGCAGGGCAGAAGCATGAGGAGAGACACAGATGGTGTTCAGAGAGATGGAGAGAGCAAGAGAGAGTGGTGGGGTAAGAGGGCTACCCTTTGCATTCCTTCTCACGCTCCCAGCAGCTTCTTGACCAGGTAACCAGGCATGGAGTAAAGGAAGAGCCCCACCATGAGGAGGAGCAGGACCAAGGCTAAGATTTTCAGGATCAGCCAGCGGTAGTTGTGCCAGATGAAATACCGGATGGACTTCAGGGGGTTCATGAACCAGATAAAGCTGGTGTCTGGTCGACTTTCATTCAGGGGGAAGGGAGGGAGGGGGAAGAATGGGAGACCAGAAAGGAAAAAGGGGTTTGACAGGTGGTTACAGGAAGGCAACAAGGGAAGTGAAGAAACAGCAGGAAAAAACGAAGTGAGAGTATTAAAGAATGAAAAAACAAGAAAACAATTCTGTTCACAGTCTGCAATTACCTCCTGCTTACCGGGTAGAATACAAACCTGGCCACAATGAAGCAGACTCACCTGTAACTGGGTTCTTAGCATACACACTAAGTCATTAAAATAAAGAAATACACATTAAAATATGTTCTTACAATTTTTTTTTAATGGAATGTACTGCTGTATTTGACCTTGAAATGTCTCTTCTCTTCTCTGCTTATTTCATTGGAAACATATTACTGCCAATTGTATAATGTTGTCATTTCTCAAATTTGATTTTAAATTAAGTTTTCAGTTATCGTTTGACATACTATAACTCTGCTCCATTTTGCTTTAGCCCTCCCTGGAATAATGCAGTTCAATTTCTAGGGTCCTTGAGGTTCCACACGCATCTTTGCTAGGTGTGTTACTGGAGAGTCTCAATTGTGCAGCTTGACTTTATATTCTAACTCAGTTTGTGTAACTAATGAGTCTCCAAAATGTTTGACAAAGATTTTACCCTTAACAGCATTGGGTGAATGTTTTCAGAATACTGAAGAACAGAAAAAAATATTGTTATGTTTATATTTTCTTATAACAATATATATATGGGTGATATATATGACAATATCACCCAAGGCTAAAATATTAGTTAGGTTCCATACTCCATACTTTTCTAATGAGTGAATCCTATTTTTAATTGCTCAATGCTGTTTTTCTGTCTTTCAAAACATATTTTTTTTAGTATTCTATTAATAAGACATCAGCAAACCTTTGAGCTTTGAAGGGACACGTTAAAACATTCAACAATGTAAACTACTGTAGGTATCCTTAGATTGTAATTTTTTGTTTAATGTTCTATAATGTTTATTTTTGCTTTTTAAAATTGTATATCTGCATTGCACATTAGCCAAGTCTTGTGATCAGGCTGTACGTATTACCATGACTTCTGAATACATCTTCCCTCTGAGAAACTATTGCCAAGAACAGTGTTCATAATTAAATAAGCACTTCATTTGCCTGCCATTTCTTTTAGCATATGTGAATCTGAAGGTGGTTGTGAAGGTGGACTTGAAAATGAAGACTACTGATGAAGAGGGAGATGTTGGCATGTTCTATCATTCTAAATAGTAAGGAACTCTGGATATAAATAAAATTAATTTCAGATGCATAGTTTTTTAATATATTGCTTCCAAAATTCTTCTTTGCTTCAATTAATTTTCTGCTCACTATCTTTCATTTCAGTAGTATGGTCAAATTCTAATAATGACGATGCAAGCTATCTAATCTTACTTGTCTGAGGAAATGATAGTACCCGCTGAAGAGCAGTGCTATCACAACTCCCCAGAAGAATGCCCAAAACATTGACGTGGATTTCAAACACTGAGCTAAGGGCAAGTTGGTTTAGCAGCATGGTTCTGCTGCACCCAAGAAGAAATTGTGTATGGAATGGAATGACTAAGAAGCATGTATGATGCAGACTTGAGCTTGTTTGATCAAGTAGATTTGCATATGCAATGTTTTGAAGTAACACTGATGAAGAATGAAGCAATGAGAAGCACATATGATGCAGCTGATGGAATACCAGTCAGCAGACACGTGGCATCAGCTAGTACTAGCAGTGCCTAGCTTGAGACAGGAAGAGGTACACACTGCAGTGACCAGGAAGAGTAGCCTGGTGTGGAAGTAGGAAGGAATGAGTAGAGCTATCCGTTGCTGAAGTTTACTGGATGAGGATATATTCCAAAAGAGGAAGACATATCCGCAATGTTAGTGGGTGGAAGCTTTGAGAGGGGATAGTTGAGGGCCGATACTGCAGCTGATGGACCCCAGCAGAGAGGGATAAAGGGTAACAGGAATGGTGAGAGTTGTAAATGAGGAGACCTGGACCCACTGTATACTCATGTTTTGCCCATCTGCAGGGTGAACTGAGGGTTAGCAACCAGGGGGAAGGTGTGGTGGGATGGGGACAGGGAAAATGAAAAGCAGGCTTGGGAAAAGAGGAAAGATGAAACAGTTAAGATAGGAAAGGGCTGCAGGCGTGGTGAGTTGGATGCTTGAACAGAAATGGAAAGGGGCAAGGAATGAGAGCAGAACAAGTCAGATAAGGAGATGAGAGAGGGGGAGAGAAGGGAGACGAGGTGGGAAATTTGTTCGGCACTCCTGAAAGGTTTGAGGAAATGAAGAAAGAGTAGACAGCGTGGCAGGTGCAGAGCTGGTTGTTTCTCATGGAGAATGTGAGGTTGAAGGGCTGTTTATTTGAAAAAAGAAAGTGATTCTGGCACTAGCTTGTTGGAGGCAAACATGATACGGGTAAGGTCTCAGTATTGCCGAGTATGACAGACGTCTGCCTCAAGACCGAAATGCATAGTGCTAGAAAAGTGGCGTGCAGAGTTGTGGGCAGCCAGGGAGCATTTATACACAGTGGAGTGGAAGTGTGATATTTGAATTTGACCTCCTCCAGAACTTCTGTTGAATAACACCATGAAACATCAGACAAGCTTTTCTGGTATTTCATGATAAATCCAACATTTCCCACTACCTGTTGCAGTAGCATCCAACAAAAATAATTTAATAATAATAATAATAATTTATTCACAGGGTAAACCACATAAAAGATCATCTCCTGCTGTAATATTTTCAATTTAAGGGAGTAACCTTTAAAACAATATGGACTATTTATGAGGAAGATTTGTTATAAAATAATATTTCTGTTTCTTCCTTGTCTAAAATTGGCACTGTATTCTATAACTATTCTTATCACCTTGTTCATTCTTCAACCTTCATGAACATAACTTGGTTACACAGAAGAATAGTAAATTATTGTACTTTGTTACAAGTTACATGGTTGATTTGCAAACTGAACACCTTCCCTAATCCCCATGAAAACCCAGATAATGCACAAATTCAGTGCACTGATGCTTTATCCTGAAAAAAAATATGACAGACATCGCCTAAGAAAAACATTAGCCAAACTACTATTCATGGCTCAATAACTGTTAACACTTTTAGGATATTAATGTTTTAATGCAAAAGTATAAAATATTCTTTGATGCTCTCTAGTTTGTAAGGTAGGAATTAGGTATTTTATATTTATTGTATATTTTAAGTTAGACAATCAGATCAAGTATCAAGGTGTCTTATTCTAAGGCTGGAGACTCCAAATGTGATCCTTGAGAGTCCCAGTCCATCATAAGTTTTTAAAGACCTGAAGTAATTTAGATGGAATCCATTAAATGTGTGATTTGTTAAAATAATTTTGAGATTCTTTGGAATTAAAATAAAAAAAGAAAAGAAAAGAAAGGCTACAAATGAGAGGAGGTCATTTGGCCCAATTATACTGTTTGGTAGTAAGTGGCTAATTCATCCAGCTGTTTCATGAACAAAACTCTATGGTATCAGCTATAACAACAGATGTGCAGCTAGATCTATAATCTCATAAGCCTCTGGGTTAAGAAATGCCCCTGTTCTCAGTTTTAAATGTACTTCCATGTAGTTTTCCAATTGTGTTTTCTGGTTCATGTTTCACTGTTGATTCTGAAGAAGTCCACTGTCTTGAGGATTTTTTGAATACTTGTATTATACAGTAGTTAATTAACTATACTAGAATCTAGGTCATTGATATACATTAAGAAGGGCAGTGGTTCTAGTACAGATAACTGTGGTATTCCACTAATTATATCATCTGAAATATTTAGAGGTTTTTCTGTGTTCTGTTCATTAATCAATTCTCAATCCAAACACTTGCATTACCAGGTATGCCCACTGCCTGTAATTTGAAAATTAATCTTTTATGAAGATTTTATTCAAAGCCCTCTGAAAATCTAAATGCACTAAATCATATGCTCTCTGTGTATTCGTTACTTACTGTATGTAGCTTGTTATAACTACTCTTATAGACCTTACCTACAGGGTGTATGTATATTTTATAAAGCCATATTGACATATTATTTGATATATGAGGTCCTCTAGCTTAGTTCTAATAAACATTCCTTTAACTTTCATATTAAAGACATATTGGCCTACAATTACTCGGTTCAGTTTTCTCTCCCTTCTTGTGGATGGGCACTACCATTAGCAATTCTCCAGTCCCTGGGTATTTCCTCTGTCTTAAAACTTAGGGAATCATTCAGCCTTCAAGAACTAGATTTCCCTAAACAGAACAAATTACTTGCTTAATCGATTCATAACTTCCAAGTACTCCTAATCTTTAAAAGTAGGGTAACTTAGAAGACTTAAAGGACTGGTGCTATCTAGCATACAGGTACTACAATCTGCTCATCTCCCTGTAGGCCGAAAGTGTTTTGTGAAGGATGGGCTTACTTTGGTTTCTCCAGGGGGTCAGGCTCATTACGTCCAAGACCAGCTGGGCTCTTCTCTGCTTCTTCTGCAGTCAGGAGGTGCAGCTCTGCCTCCACTTTCCCCTGTACAAGTAATAGCACCCACTGAATTACCAGGAACAATAATTACCATGGCTATGTTGTTTACATACATACAGTACTAAGTGCAGATGAACCAACCACTAATGACATGGGAGAGTGTTGCCTGTCATGGCAGCACAAATTCAGTGAAAACTCAACACTTAAAAAAGTCATTTAAAATCACATTTGAAATCATTTTAAATAACAATTATATTTCTCTTTTAAGGGGTTGTGGCCAAAGTGCAGGAAAGCAAAAATGCAAAAAAATGAGAGGCTTTTCATTTACCGTTAGCTCCAATTCATCATTTTCATCCCGAGCAACAAAAGGCCACCAGCCTTTGACCCTCTTCTGCTTGAAGATGGAGATGGTGGGCAGCTCCTGCTCACTCAGCACCATGTCTATGGAGCACTGCTTGGCTGTCTTTGCCCCGCGGGGAAAACGGTTTAGGTCCAGCTCAATTGCTCCTGCACAGATAACAAGACCAGAACTTTCAGGAATGAACTGTACACTGACAACATTCACATAGTGTACCACACACATACTGCACACAGATTCCCGGGACTAAGTTTGGGTTATTTGTATTACTAATGTGCGACTCTATTGTTTTCTACCTTTTTGATCTACTAGATATTTTCAGTTCTGAAGTATTTGCATTTCTTTTTCAAGTTTAATCTTGAAAAAGTAACATGAATTTTACAAACTGAGAAATTAAAACTGTTGAAAAAAATCCATTTTAACCATTGCCTTGTCCCAACAATAAGTGTTGTAAGACCTAATGTACCAATTATCAGTTAGAAATCTATTTTGCTTCATCTGCAGACTGAATCTGGAATAGGAAATAAAGATTACATCACAAGATTATGTAACTGGCCCATTATTATTGGTCAGTGAACTTTCCGGCTCAATGTAATGACTTTTAATTAACAGGCTACATGCTTCCACAGTATGTAACATGGATTGAATCCTAAACCTCCCAGTCTTGCATCACTTTGCTGACTGTTGAAATAAAATATATGATATCCTCTAATTATATTTCTACACAAGGGCAATAATTATTCAATTTAACAGTTTGATTTTTTGTATACTGTATACGGCACTAAAAGAGCCTTAATCAATTTTGCTGGAACAGCTAGTTAACAGAAGATGGCAGACATCTTAAGTATGTAAGTGATTGATGATATCTTAATAGAACACACATTTCAAATTTAAAAACCTCTCAACTCCTTGAATAAGAATGGGAAAAAGGGGGAAAAGGAGAAAGTCTACTTTCTTATTGTACAAAAGAACAGTTACAAATGAGAGGAGGCCTTTTGGCCCATTTGGTTCTTTAACAGTAAATTGGATAGTAGTAAAACAATGATTAAAAATTATCATACAATAAAAGCAGAGTAAAAAGGCTACAGCACCTAGAAAGTCATCTGCAGAAAAGTGGTCTGCATCCCAAACTTGAAGAGTGAGCCGGGCTGGTATCTTGTATTCAGTCTCATCCCAGGAGAACATGGACTCCTTCTTAGATATTACGATCTTCTCTTCTGCTAACAGGTAGTCAAAGGGATACACGAAGCGCCAATTGAAGTTTCCTTCTCCTGTCAGTGAGTGGTAGTGCACATCAGTGTCCTGCTTGTCTTCCTGTTGCCCCTTCAGCCAGCTGTGGAAAGGATCAGACAAGAGAAATTAAGTAGTGCTTCCAAGTACACTATTTACTGTGACAGATTTTTTCAGTCTATAATTCCCTTTATAGGGGAGGAAGTGTACAGAAAAGGAGATTGCTTTTCATTGGCAGTATAATTTTTTTAAACATGTTCCATTCATACTGTTGAATATTAGCCATGTAATTAATTTCTTAACAAATATAACATGCCCACTTCTGTTCAGATTTAATTACAACTCTATTATCTATGGTATGTATGCATGCATTCTTATGGCAAATTGAGGTCTTTAAGTCTTCTTAAAGTTATTCATTAAGGTCTCCAAAGCAAATATCCAAGGCCTTTAAGAACCTTCTTTGACGGCTAAATGTTGCATGTAGAATATTCCTTGGAGAAGGATCTCACTTATTGTGATTATAAAGTGCAAAACCTTGTTTTTGCATTTTCCCTAGGTTATGCTGATAAAAAACGGATCTCTGGCAAAAATAAATTACATTCAACTTTGGTATTGCACGGCTTTATATGTGTTCTCAGTTTATCTGAAAAAAAAAAGATTTTTCTTCTATTATCAGAATTGAAATCTGTAGCACTGAGGCTGACATGTCCTTGTGTGGTGACGACATTGAAAATTAACTGCAGGAGTACTGCACACTGCATTCTAGCAGTACTGACAATGGCACATTACTTATGTTAGGGAGCAGCTCTGACAACAGAAATGCTGACGCGACCAC
The DNA here is from genome assembly GCF_055471065.1 of Atractosteus spatula. Lineage (NCBI taxonomy): Eukaryota > Metazoa > Chordata > Actinopteri > Semionotiformes > Lepisosteidae > Atractosteus > Atractosteus spatula. The sequence goes on from NC_142707.1 coordinate 29,761,612, forward strand.
AGCTGCAGTGGTTTCACATAGAAGACAAATTAATGGAGCTATACCATCAAGTTGAGAAAGACATAGAGAATGAACAGAAGACCAGTCCTCTTAAATCTTTAATCTCGTTATATTGTCTTCACTAAGATGCATTCAGAAAAAAATACCAGTTGGCAAAACATATTGGAAACACTCAGTGGCACGGGTCTTTAAGTTATATTCTGACTTCACCCACAGGAAAATTGGACTTCCAACTTATTGGAAAATTGACCCTAGCATGAGTGTGTGTCTGTGTGTTCCCTGCAATAGACTGGTGTCCTGTCCAGGATGCACCCTGCCTAGTGCCTAATGCCTGTTGAGCCAGTTTAGGCTCTGTCTAACAGATGAGGAGGACCGTAACTTTGTTTCCAAAGAGCTGTTTTCAATTTATGTTACTGTATCCTATACCACTCCATCTTTAAAATATTTCTATTCTGAAAAATAACATTAGATGTCGCATAAATCCCAGGACACCATCTCAGGTCATGAAGGCGAGGAATTAATTTAAAGATCAAGTACTGTATATAGGCTAAACTTCACGTCACGACTGAAGGAGACTATGTTCTAAGTACAGTTTTGCCTGCTGTGAAGCAAAATAACAATGTCAATCTAATAGTTAAAGAAGCTGTTAATACCAGTTAATACTCTTACACTTTGATTTACTTTTTTGCTGCAATTGGTTTAACACATCATAATACAGATACAGTATGAAGAACATTTCTTCAAAATACTGTTATTTTAAACAAAACATATTGAACATGGTTAATTTAAGACACTTACCCTGGATTTCAAGCAGAAATAAATGTAAAGTACCAAAAATAAAATCATCTCTGACAAACTGTTACTGTACATGCAGCGAAGACAAAAAAAACATATCCACATGCATCAAAACTATTAAAAATAAAAAAAATATAAAAATTAAAGTAAGGGATGGAGCAGGAAATTAAATTGTTAAACTTTGTTACTGAATTTCAAGATGTGATATTGGTATTTTTTTTGTGTCACATGGTCAACAATTTTCTGACAGATGAGGAGTGCATTTTTGGTTTTTGCTGAAAATGCATTTTCAATTTTTACAATTTTAGTCCATTGCAAGACAATCACCTTTTAATATTTTGTAAAACAAGGATTAAAAAAATAACAAATGAATTGTCAGAAATGCTATGATGGAATACTCATAAAGCTGTACATTTTCGTCAAACAAGTTAGATTAATCTCAATTCCTAAAACTGTAAATATGATTAAGTGCATCAATTAATCAGTTCTTTCACTGATTACATAAACACAAATTAATAGATTAATGTTCTAGCATAGGAGACATGGTGGCACAGTGTTTAGCATCCCTGCCTTGCAGTGCTGAGGCCCTGTGTTCAATCCCTGGGCTGCTGGTCTTTGTGGAGTTTGTATGTTCTTCCCTTGTTTGTGTGGGTTTCCTCCAGATACTGTTTTTTCCTCCCAGAGTTCCCAAAGACATACTGTACTGGTAGGTTAGTTGGCTTCAGGGAAAAATGCCCCAGCTATGAGTGTGTGGATGTTTGTGTTTGTGTGTGCCCTGTGATGGATTGGCATCATGTACAGAGTGTATACTGTATGCCTTGTGCCTGTTGCTTGCTGGGATAGTTTCTCGCTCCTTGTTGGATAAAGTGGTCAGAAAACAGATGGATAGATGCTCTAGTGTAAAACAGAATGGTGTTAAAATAAAAAAAAGGCAGATGATGGGTGCAAGGCAAATCTAATTAAGATTTCAGTCTTGCTATTTTAAAGCTACCCTTAAAATAGTGTAAATTCAGCTTTACACTTTTGTTGTAATCAATATCTTTTTTTATGTCATGTGCACAGAAAATGTGCAATACTCTGGTCATACACCTTTAGATAAAGAATTCCAAGGACTTTCCCAAAAATGTAAAACATTTAAATAAACATTCCCAAATCACATACACTATTTAATAAACATAATCTTATTGTTCTGTACAATCTTTTAATCTGAGAGAAAAGTCATTTATATAATGTAAAGATATAATGATGTAATTAGAAGATATAGAAGATATTAGAAGCCAGAGTAACTGTTAATTTAGGGCAGGATATGAAAAACATTCAGCAATGTATCTGCAACAATAAAAAGCAGAACAGAAGCAGTAATACATAAATATTTTTTACAAACTACTTACACGTATGCTATTTTCTTTCTGCACTATTACTGGTACAAGATACATAAATTGTAGAGTAAAACATTCTTACCTCACAAGGAAAGTGAAAGTGAAAACACATCCCAATTAAGCTGATTACAAACAAGTATCAGAACTTTGAAATGAGAAATTTCCCCAGTTCTCCATATAAGTTGTCTTATATGGTAGATGTACAATACATTTGTGTGATTTTTAAATTTCTCTTTTTAGATAAGAAAGCTCCAAATTCAAAGCTGTTTCATATTCAGGTCAATACAAAATGGCTATCATGTAATAATGATTAATGCCAATAATCCATTCATTAAATATTTAATTTTTTCAGCACTTTTCCAAAACATTCAGTGTTTTTTCAATTTCAGAGATTTCCAGGCCAGGAAATCTTTGTTTTCAAATTCCATTACTCTTCCAAGGTTTCAACAACCAATATGAATTATTTCCTACTGATCAGCTGTTCCCTATAAATCTTAGCTTAAAACAAATCAGTAACATTGTTCACATGTTTATACAGAATTTACAAATTAAATGCCTCTCAGTTTAAGGGCAGTTTAAAAATCCTATTCCATCTCAAGTGTCCCTTTGGTTTGTGTTCTTCATGTTTTAAAATAAGAACTGAAATGTGTTATGCACAAAGCACAGTTTGGAGGATAGTAATTTATGGATGAGTTTGAGTAGATGTGAAAGAAAAGATTTTATTTTTTTAATGATTATGAACATAGATCTGTGAACATCAAACAGATGTGAGATGATTTGACAGTCCCTTGTACTACCATTACTGCTAAAGATGGAGCTAACAAGAGTATTAAATCAACCTCATAATCATAATAATAAAAATAATAATTGCACTATGGTGCACCATATAGAGCTACTGTCTGTTTTCTATATATACAGTAATAAAATAAAATGAGAGTGTATATTAGAACATCACTACAGGTGCTAGAATCATTAAATATTTCATAGCAAGCTGTTCCATCTGAATCCTTTAGAGGAATTGATTTCAGATTTAATGCATATTAATAGTCTTCTTTGTCTGTCGGCCTGCAGTCGCTACCCAAGGCAATTTTGTCTATTAAAAAATCCATTACAAATGTAATTCACTGTGACCTTAATTCAGAGCAATATTCTGATGTTTAATTTGTGAGGATCGACAAGACCCAATCCTGTATTATGAATGCAGAGGCATGGACCCTTTAGTGACCCAATTACAGCTTCATTTAAATACATCTTATATGCAGTAGCTTTATTGTGTGCTATTCTATTCATGCAAGCATTTTTTTTCATTAATGCTTTCATGCTTGATGAAAATCAATACAACCCACGTTCCATACTGTTTGGAACTGAAAAAAATAATAATTTGTGGCATATCAAGCAAAAAAAAAATGAGGAGACAGTGAGACTATACCAATTACACCTACATCTTTATGCTACCGACAATTACTTTTTGTCTTACCTCTAAGGACTGCTCATGTGTCTTTACCAAAGTCTATTCAAAAGACACTTTCATAAGGCCTCATAAGTACATTATTTTTAAAACGAACTTTTTATTAAATACAGTATGAACCGAACTGGGACAACTGATTTTTAAGATTCAGTTTACAGGTAAGAGTCCTGTGCTGAGTGGAAAATATCGACCTGCCGGGACACTCCTCCACTGACTCACTCTGTCAGAGTTATTCTGAAACACTGCTCCACAGTGACTTATGGGAGAGCGATCTCTGGCTTATGCAGCAAGACCCTTTCACTGTTTGGAGCTTAGATGTTCCATACACATTTGATCAACGACCAGTCATTTGGCTCAGTCGATCTATTCATTTGCACTGTGGGCTGGTGCAGCTTTGGTGGCTGGGAGATCGCTATAAGATGGTAGATTGAGTCTTATCTGGGGATGAACTGCACATTTAAGCATCCTGCAAGTCACAGGAGTTAATGTTTAGCCAAAAGTCATGACAACTCACCCAGATGGTGCTCTGCTAACTGTATGCATGACTACTCGCTGACGATGTTTGAGATTTGTCTACCAATTCTTAAGGTCTTCTAAGTTGTCAGAGGGAGATGTGTCATATTGTTTAGATGAAATTTGACTAATTCAAATTCAGAGTCTATATGGATTCTGATTCTATTACAGGAGAAGCAAAATAGTTGTAAAGATTTATTAATATAATTCTTAAATGGAAAGCAAATCACTGCAAAAAAACTCTAATCCTGTGTGCAAAAAATATACTTTATATATAAATTAATATTTTCCCACATTTTGGAATAAAGATAATTCATATTTACATTCCCATAATTCACAGCACACTATTTGCACTAAGAAAGGCACCATAACCCTGAAAGGTGCTCTTTGTTAAAGCTGACGAAATGTTGTTTCACGTACTGTGTACATGATATTAATAATCTCTACTTGACAATGCAATTACACAAGAGGGACAACAAAAACTTAATGAACATCGTGACAGTGCGAATATGATTAGGTTAACCTGGTGTGTGGTTTTTCTGACAGTTTTAGGACAACACTGAAGAATCAGGAGAATGATGATTCATAGCACACAGATTACACAAATCCATTAAGAGGAACTGTTGTTACAGTATGTGTCATACATTTTGAAAATTGGTGTAGGGGACAATACAGAAAAGTAATGCTCAGCTCCAAAACTATATAAAAACCTGCATTTCCATCAAGCACAAGGGAATAATTAAAAGTGGAATATGACCAACTCAACAGGATCTAATGTTGGAGGGGACAAAAAGAGAATCGTCAGGGAATTTATTATAATCTCTGAAAAGTAGTTATTCCAATGTTCACTAACATTCTATACTTTGACACAGATGAATAAATTCCTATAAGTGACCTGGATAGAAATTAAAAGCAGAAACGTTTGATTTTTTTTGCTTCATAAACTGTAAATTGGTATGGTCTGAAGCGTCTCTGAGGGAGGCGAAAACATGATAAAATGTCACGGTTGGATGCGTGCTCATGACCAGGGAGGGAGGCTGAATGCAGGTACGTGGGTCAAGCCGTGCAATGGAGTTCTCTTTACCCTCTGACATAGATGTCAGACATCTTCTCTCCTGTCATGAAAGCATCATCTTGAAGCACTACTTCATCAGTGTTCCAAATAATAACACGCAGCTCATAACTAGACAGCAGTACAACAGTGACACAGGGAAAAGGACACAAAAAACAACACAAAAGGAAAAGAAAGAGTTAATAACACCAAACGCACACAATACACACAGTGAGGCGCACAGGCGCCTGTACCTACCCCCGCACAAAAATGTCACTAGACTTTTCTCCAGTGAAGTAATCATCGTCCTCCAGAATTACTTCGTCTGTATTCCAAATTATCACCCTGAGCTCATATCTGGTAAGGAGGAAGGGACATCAGATCAGAGCTGGACAACTCTCTGACAGTATGAGGGAAATTCACAGGGACTTACTTCCAGAAAAGCATATTTCATGCCACTGATTACAAAAAAGCTCCATGCCTGTTATAAATCTTTATGCTTAAGCAATCAGTGCAAGAAAAACAAAATGCTTTTAAAATGTGGTTATGAATTCTTATTTTAAGACTCACCCCCCAGTAATTTGTGATTAAGACACTGACAAGGTTATACAGGATTTTGAATTTTCCCCTACTGCTAAAAAATAAAACAGTTATTAAGCCCACAATCACTGCTGCCAGAGATGGTCATGTGGCAGCTTTAAATACTGTATTCAGATATCAGGCAGGTGTTAAATTTATGAAAAAGTTTGCATTCTCTGGTATTTGTTAATCAACAATAATTTACTGTATTGATCACACCATAGTCAAGTACTTAAATGTAAACTAATCTTATGGGGGTGTTCCATAAGTAAAAACACAATATAAAACACTTCCAGAGATGAGTTAATAATGTATATATGGCCTGTTAGACTTAAAGGACAGATCTCAATTAGTGTTCATAAGAGAACAAAAGGAAGGGACAATCAGGTTACACTGGCTTGTTTGCATTTTTCTACAGGAACACCATCTATTTCTTTTGCTGAAATATCTTAATGAAAAGGAAAACTGTAAACAGCCCTACAGTACATGAATCTGGCTATATGGAATTGGTTAACAAAGAGAGATGGAAAGCTGCTAAAGGCACTGTGTAAATATGCAACTGTCAGAGATCTGGACATCAGAGGAGACTTTTCTTTATGCTAAACTGGGCATTCAATACTGTGGTCTGACGTACAATTATAATTATCACAATGACTTCCTCTTCCATGAACAGGGGGGTCTGTGCCTGGGCAGGCTTTTCCCTGAACCTTTCACCATTCTCTAAGACTGGCAAAAGGCTGGAAAGTTAAACCAGGGATTCTCTGGCAGGTTGAATGCTCAGACTGCAACCCTGTCCCCACCTTTGAATGTAAATTCAGTCACAAGAACATACTGTGTTGACTTGAATTCAAGGAAAATCATCCTATGGTGTCCTTCCTCTAAGGTCCATTGAAGTTTCCTGTCTGAATATACCTGGGCTCAAGTGCTTCATCTTCATTCAGTCACTATGGGGACAGCTGTTAGTCAGCTAATTCTCTACAGAACCTACTTCTTTGGCTTTCTTGGAGAGATATCAATGGCAGGTCCAGGTGCTGGCATATCCATGGGAAACATATCAACCCACATCTCAATTCGCCCCTACAGGTCCAAAACACATGAAAACATAACAAAGCTTACAAATGAGTGGAAGCTCTTAGCCCTTTGTTAGGTAGCTAATAGAGCAGATGTGAGGATCACATCCCTGTATTGCATGAAAGAAGCCAAGGTATCGGCTTCAACAACATGGCTAAGTAACTTCCCACTACCGTTTGAATGACTTTCAGGACAATTTATCTTCATTGCTGATAGCAATAATATTGAGTCTTCACTCTATATAAATTAATGTAAAGATAAAAATAACCCCATCTTTATCAATTGATTCCGGTTATTCTTCAAAACCCTCTGCTCAGTTTTATGCTCTTCAGTAGCCTGATTATATATCCGTTGTGGTGGTCTGTTAAATTTGGCAAACACTAACAGCTTGTGTCTAATTGCAGGCTATTTATTACTTGTTAAAACTGCCTAATAGCCACCACTGTGAACAGCGAACCGCTGCAGTGAGCAGGACGTGTTTGTACCTGCTCAATGCCGGGCTTGTCAGGGTTGAGGAGGGGCCTGGTCTCCACGTGCTCTGGGATGAGTTTGCAGCCAAGGCGGGGGATCTCCTCCCAGTGGTGCAGCACAGTCAAGGCCAGGTGCTCATCTGTCTGCTTCTTCAGCCCTGCAACCATGTGAATAGCACCTCTGCCCCATCTCAGTACTGCCAATAAGTTGATGCTACCCACCTCCCCACAGTAATGCTATAAATCTTACAAATACAAATGACAATTCATAAACTGTGCAAACTGCTGAATATGTTATCAATTCAGTTGCATCTCCTTTATTAGAAACAATCTGGGTTGTTAAAGTAAAAACATCCATCTAAATAATTATTTTATTCATGAACTATGTTTATTACCTGTTTGAAGCATTGAAAGAGCCAATTTACAGGCATTTTGCTCCAGTACAATTTTTTTTTTCAAAATACAGCCCAAAATAGGGTCTCAGAATAGAGGGATTTGATTCACAAAAACATGTTTAAGTGAAATCATATTAATTTTACTTTTTCCCTCACCTATTCGGTCTTGAGCTTGAGTAATGAAGTTCACATCTCATGTCTCATGATTTACATTATTATCTTTGTTTGCATGCTTGTGTGACTGCGGAAGACTATGGTTCCAGCGCTATGCAATGATCCTAAACGACGTTGACGACCTGTAGTCATCTGCTTCTCATTATAACAATTTAGGGGTGGTATCAAACACAAATAACATACAAGCACTCACTGTCATTTGCACTATGGGAAATAAAATGGAATGTGTAATGGTTAAAATGTGGACAGTGGTCCAACAATACAGTTCATTGGGCTTCCTTAATTTATTAAAACTAGATAATTTTTTCTAATATTTTGCCCCTTCATTGAAAGAGTCAGGCTGGCGTGTAGTGGGGATGCTATTTCAGTTGCTCATTGTATTGGTGACACATGTCAAATAAGTGACCCAAAAAACTCCTTACCGTTTTCATCCTCTATTTCAGTTGGTCCCATGAAAACCCGGTTTGCCACTTTGACTCTTCCTCCGGGCCCAAAGTGCGGGCCGTCCACCTTCCCCTCCTTGCACAGTTTGGTCAGAATCTGAGTGGGTTTCATGGGGTCTCTCCACACGTTGTAGCCATGGCTAATGACACAACAAGACACCTTATCTAACACATTGGAACAAAGCTGCCTCCCACAGGTACAAGCACTGGATAAAACAAACTCTGGTTTCAGGGTTTTGATTTGAAACAGACTGTTATATCTGTAATGTCACTATTACTACTATGCTTCCTACATGTACTATTAAAGAAATAAAGCTATCCAGTAATATTTTATAAATAATTATAAATATGATCCTTGTGATTTATTTTGCACAGCTTAAAGAGTTTTATATTTGCCTATACCTAATCCTTAATCACTATAATTTGCTCACTTGTACATGCTTTCTTGTCACTTTCCTGGTTAATTAAATAACTGTTAATTGTAACTGTGCTGTTCTCACTGTCGGTAAGCACTCTGTGCAGCTGACTGGGTTGGCTAACCTGGGGTAAATGCAATGCTGTCAGAACATGGAAATGTTGTTGCGAAATTGAATTCCCAGCAATGTACAGTACCTGATGTTGTCTTTATGTTGGTACAGTAGCAGGAAACTCATATGAATCATGTCTTGATCAATGCAGACACTACAAAGCTGTGACTGTGCTCTGTAATCTGTAATTTTGAATTTGCTTTTTTGTGGAAGTACACTAATGGGATGTCCTTTCATTTTGTATTGTGAGAGAAGCAAAACTGTTACTAGGATATATTTTAACTGCTGAGAAATGCTTTTCCTGCTGTGAACAATTGAAAAACTTACTTTTTTCTCTGCTTACCATTGATTACCCTTACTTGCATAACAGATTTTAGAGTTGAAACACAATGCACAGTTTTCTGCCATAATATATTTTAAAACCCTGGTACTAAAGGGATTTAAATGACAGAGCTGAAAAATATCCATAAATAAAAATAATGATTTTGACACAGAAGGAAACAAACACATACTGGACAACTGATTAACTGAAAGACCTCCACCACATTGTCATCCTGTCCTGCCCTGCTTCTCCTGACCTTAAACAGAATGAAGTAAAGCTCATTTCCAGCAGTGGCACTATGTTGTACTTTCTCTAATTTTATTTTTACAAATACTTCTCCTTGCTCTGTCAAGTTTGCAGTTCTCAGCCTGACATCTGCTCTGGGTACTGACATGAGTATAAGTCTCATGAGAGGAGGCATTACTCACAGGGAGTAGCTCTGAGCAATGCCACAAGTGGCCCTGTGCTTGCTGTAGTATCGGTTCTCCAGGTCAATCTTGGTTTCCCCTATGAGATCATCAGATCCCACTAAATCCCAGTCAAAAACAGCGACGGTCAGCATGGATTCCATTGGGAATGTAGCTTCAATATCAAATGACCTGAGAGAAAATGAGTGAAAGTATGTGAGAGAAGTAAAACTGAAACCACATTTACAAGCTTTGTATCATTTATGCCCATACCATTTAGATTTTGATGCACTCTGTCTTGATTATATACAGTATACAATAGATCAATACAAGCATTTCCATTTTGGGGTCCTCATAAACCACACTGAAATGTAGAAGGAAGAAACACAGGTGACACCTGAAGAAGGCTCAACAGCTGAAAAAGCACTTTTTCTGCTTTTCAGTGTGGAATGAACCTTAACTTGTGCTTTTGAATGAAGCAGCTTCCCGCTTGAATGTCTTCAGTCATTAACCATTTCAGTTTCTGCTTCTGATATTCCTGTAGGTCTTTCTCAGTCTACATTGGGAAATTTGAAGTCCACCATAAAGCCTACTTCTTGGTTTTTTGAGTGCATAAAATTGTACTGTAAAACCCTGGGAACACTAAATCAAAACTTTTTTATATTGAGTGTTCAATAAAAACTCAAATAAATGCAATTGTGATAGAATACTTAATATAAAATGTTTGATTTTCATATAAAGGAGACTGTAAAAATGTGAATAAGATGGCTCTGAAAAATGACTATAAAAAAAGATCTGTACAGAGGAGCAGTTGAACAGAGCAAAACTATACAAAAGAATTTGCCATGCTTATGTTGAAGCAAGCTGAGGTCTGGGATGTATGTGGTTATACTGTACTTGACTTACTTTCCAAAGACAGGGTTCAGTTGTTTTGAAATGTAGTTCTCTTTGTCTTTGATTTCTGTTTTCCCCAGTTTAATGACAACGTAAGGATCTGCTTTGCCATTGATATCAGCAGGGTGCAGGTCTGTGGCCTGAAAAAAGAAGAATGGATCAGCTGTAAAATATTAAGGCACATACTCATTGACCATCATAGGTTACCTCTACCATATACCACAATAAGACATAGCTTTATTATTTCTTAAGTTCAGATATGTTGGTTCTCATTGCTACCTATGTTTAAGATCCACTCTCTGGCTCAGTAATATATTGTGCTTTTGTGTTTGCAAAAAATTTACCATTACTTAAACCTATGAAGCTGCATTTTCTGATCTCTTGCTCTCTTTATGAATTGACTTAGAAAAATGCATCACTTACTGTAGATATGAAGATATGAATGTAATTACTAATTACTAGAATTGTATTTCGTGTACCTATCCACTATAAGAACATCTAAATATTCAATATGTTTGCACCATTTGGGATATGACAATCAACTGTGTTTAAGATCTGATGATACTGAACAATCAGTTAAATGATTTGGAATCAAAACCTACCCTGACTACATACACACGAACGAGGACATTGATAGGGTCGTTGTGTGGGATACTCTGGAACATGCCCATATTCGGATCAAAGCCAGCCTCTTTGGTAACGTCCTCAGGGAGGGGCACTTTGTAGACACACAGAGAGCCCTGCACAACAAGACACAGGGCAAAAGACATTGCAGGGTCAAAAGTGGGTAAACTTGGTGGAGAAATATGGAGAATGCAGGCAAACAAAAATGAAATCAACAAAAAAGTAAACTAACGAAGTCAGTAACACAAAAGTAACACAAACATAATTTATCAGAAACATTGTGATCCTTATGGGATGTAAAATCTTCAAGCTTTTGTCTAATTTTGATCCTCAAACAAGCTTTCAGAGAAACAATTGTATCTTGGTAGTCTAAGTGAATGCTTTTTCCCAAAACTGCTGTCATACTGTTATTTTGTATTGTTTTGGTGTTTTTAGCTTTTTTCAAATGTATATAATTTTTATGTGGTGTTTTATTTTTATATAATTCATTTGAAGCATGTGGATTATGCTTCCCAATAGCTTTTAACTATTTTGGTTTCCATTTATTATGCCCTGTTGTAATAACAGTTATTTTAAACTAATGTGGAAAAGCATGTTATTAAATATAAACACACATGTACAAACACAAAGTTCTCAGATGAAGGAACTGTACTTAAAATGTTCTTTTTAAAACCAAGTAGTCTAACAAATCACACCCAGTCTAACAAATCATACCCTATATTGTGTGGTCCTGGATACAAGTCTTCTTCAAGGTTTACAAAGGCATGTCCTTTCTATATATTAACTTAAGTAATAAGTCCCAAATACTTTTTCTCATACTACTTGATATTATTTCCTTCTTCTAAAATCTTTTGTAAGAGGAAAACAAAAGCTATCTTCCAGACCTCGGTTTCCAAGAACATAAACTGATGAACTGATGACGCTGAACATTAATGTGCAGTTTCACATTCAGGTAGTTCTCATAAAGTTCAGATGATTATAATGTGAAAAAGAATAAAGTCCTCAGATGAGCACCCATAATCTGAGTGCTAAAACATACCTTACTTTAGATGGTTTATTTTGGCAGTAACTGAGACATTTACAATGCAGAAAGGGATTATTATTCTCTATTTACTTTTTGTCAACAGGCTGTCTCCTTTGACAGATGCTTTTGAACATGATTAATTTGTGTAATTTTCCATTCTTACAATATGGAATGAAACCCAAAACTCATCCTCAGCCCTTACTTTGTATCTCCCAACAATCCTGTCCTCATCAGACATGCTATCATCATCGTCTCCAATTTTCCCTCTGAATAGGTTGAAGGTGTGTAGCCAGTCCTCAAAGTTGTCAAACTCATTTTCCAGTTCCTTGTTGTATACCTGGAATGACATGGAAGTTTTATTTATTTACACTGAATTGTTTACTATGTTCAAAACATGTAAACAATTCAGCGTAGCAAATGCAGTACACATTTGTTAAACACAAAAGAACTTGACTTGTTATACAATATTCTTAATTTTATTGAAGATAATCTGTCAGACTGTCAACGAGATTAAATTAATATAAAAACAGGCTATGACATTTTGTAAATTGAAGAGGGCTCAATACATTTAGATTTCTGTAATAACAAAAATCTACTTTTTAATTTTGGTTTGTCATACTTTACTGCAAGTTGGCATCTTGTTCTAATATATTTCACCCATATACCTGGGACCAAAGTCCAAAGACTGTAAAAATAATAATAATTAATAATTCCTTACACTTATATTGTGCTTTTCTGGACACTCCACTCAAAGCACTTTACAGGTAATAGGGACTCCTCCACCACCACCAATGGTAGTGCAGCCCCACCTGGATAATGCGACGGCATCCATAGTGCGCCAGTACATTAACCACTCATCAGCTATCAGTGGGGAGGAGAACAGAGCAATGAAGCCAAATCATAGATGTGGATTATTAGGAGGCCATGATTGGTAAAGGCCAATGGGAAATTCGGCCAGGACGCTGGGGTAACACCCCTACAGTTTTCAAAAAACACCCTGGGATTTTTAATGACCACAGAGAGTCAGGACCTGGGTTTTATGTCTCATCCGAAAGACGGAACCTTTTTACAGTATAGTGTCCCCATCATTATACTAGGGCATTAGGACCCACACAGACCACAGGGTGAGCGCCCCCTGCTGGCCCCACTAACACCTCTTCCAGCAGCAACCTTAGCTCTCCCAGGAGGTCTTCCATCCAGGTACTGACTGGGCTCATACCTACTTAGCTTCAGTGAGTTGCTATCTGTGAGTTGCAGAGTAATATGGCTGCTGGCCTTATTAAAAAAGACTTTTATTGTTTTGGGTTTTCCCTTTACTAATGTTATTTAATGTTCCTTGGTTTCTCCTTTTCCTAGTTTGTTTGTGTGTGGTTTGGCATGACAGTGGAGTACACTAGGCTCCGGCTTTTGGAAATTTGTGAACGGTTCATCGTTCTGTTTAAAGTCTTAATAAATGTATTGAACAGGATTGTGACAGGCCATTAGCTGGTGCCCCAGTATGCAGCCACAGCTGTAGGGAGTGGCTGGTTTGATGAGCTACAGCTGCCGGCAGTGCTGCTGAAAGACCTGTCTGACTATGCTGGCAGCGGCTGTGTGTCTGTCTCTCTTGCAAACTGCCAAGAGAGAAGGAAGACCACCTCTCCTTAACAGTGCATGTCGGTGGAGAATCCTCCCACACAGCCCCCGACTGAGCTATTGTGTGTGTATTCGCCAGTGGGGCAACAGTGGCGGAGCAGCTGGCCCTAGTTCCCCAGAGGTGCAGGGAAAGAGCATTCCTGTGTGGCTGCAGCACCTGTGTCACTGTCAACTTGTGACTGCGGCACACCTGGAAAATATACGATTGGCAGCAGGCCACACTTTCTACCGGGGCTCTGAGAGAGAGTAAAGTAGTAAATTAGTACTAAGCAAATCAGTAAAATAGCACCAGTAAAGCAACAGAGGAGCGCTGCGACACTCCTGTGCAGAAGGAGTTACTCACGTATAACTCATCGATTTTCTGCTTGTTGCTCTTCTTCTCCATTGCCTCACCAGGATGGTTCTTCTTCTTCTTGTCTTCCTTGGAAGCTTTGACCTTGTCCTTTCCCTTCTCTTTGACCTTTGAGCCTTTCACAGGAGAGTCATCAGGTTTGATCTCTGAACACAGGGCGAGGGGTGGACACAGAGTACTCGACACATGAATTCCACATGAAAGTTGACATTCTGTCCTCTGGCCAGCATACCAGAGTTATCGGCATCCTGTGCTGTGAGGATAACAGCTTCACAGCCATCTCTAAAACCTCTTTATTCAGCTTTCACTTAGACATTTTCTGATAGAATGTATTTTCTTTGCATTTGAAAAGAACTGATCATAATTAGTTTAATTAGTAAAATGAAAGGTTTAGCATATGAGAGACAAGCCAACTACTTATTTTTAAAGTAAATTTAAAGTTTCATGAGGTGATTCTTCCAAAAAGATCTTTTTTTACCTTTTACTTACTATAACATGCTAAAAACCCAAATGATTTAGATGGGCTAATTTTCCTTATTGTTTCATCCTAAAACCTATAATTCTTGTCTTTGCATATTTATGCAAATTTACTGTAATAATGACTATCCATACATATCACTTAATGGGATTTTTCCACTTTTTATATATTTCAAAACAGGTTTCAAAGTTTTAAATATTCTTAATGACTTCTCTGCATCATACGGAAATACTCACAATTACAGTCTTTCTGTCCTAGGTAGGTAAAGCCAATATGAGCCTATTTTCAGCCAACTTTCATGGCAGCAGGTAGCCATGCTGGTGGAGGTGGCAGACAATGTAAGCACAATGAACATACACAGCAAAAGATACTGTATATATGTGAAGATGGAAAAGGAAGGGGTACCAATGGCAGCACATGAACACACTCTGTACTAGCTTGAAGTGGATGCAGCTGACACACAACAATAATAAATCAGCAATAATAATTATGCAATTCTGTTTCAAACATCATAAACAGACTCCCATAAACTGTTTATTTCATACAGTAAAGTGATGTTTTTGCTTGCATTATTCAGATAACGCATACAACCACTGCTGCTATAACTAAATATTGATCTCAGAGCAGGAGCAATCTTTACCTGATTTTCAGTTCAATCTTTTAGACACTTTGAATTAATGGCTTTTTTTGGCTGATGTATAAATAGTTATTGGATGAGCAATTCGTACTGAAGACAGATTTTGCCTCTTCTGAATCAACACTGAGCCTTTTATTTCTCAGCAGCTATATGTAATTAGCAGATGTTATCAGACTATTCATCATGGGAAGGACTGTGCTCCACACAATGGATTTCATTTTCATGGGGTCTCATTGCTCAGCTGGTGTGAGGTTTGTTGGATGAAGCCAGTCAACTCCAGCACATTTCACAAGATTCTGATTTTGTGCTTCTTATGTAACCCCAGTTCAGATAAGCAACACAACATGCCCGGTGATATCACCCACTGGGACATTTTCAGCTTAGCTTAGTTAATAAAAAACTGAACTTCTCTGACATTTATAAAAGATATGATAGAATAAGGAAGCAAACATACACATACATTATAGGAACAAGTTGTTACGGACGTCCAAAAGGGACTAACCGTGGGGAGCAGGAGAGCGGAAAAAGACCCATAAGCGTAGCGGCGAGACGGGAAAAAGGCCTGGGCTCATAGTGCAAAGAGTTCAGGAATGCCGTATAGAAACCTATGCCCTCAGGGAGCGGACGTGGGGCGCCCTGGTGCTAGGCGGGTCTCAGGACATCCGAACGTCAATGCTGAGCGAGGACAGAGTGCAAGACCCGGAAATATATAGCCCAAGGGAAAGAGAGGGACAGGAAGGACAGCAGACCGGAAACTAGGGACAGGACAGAGAAGGAGCGCCCTCTGGCTGCAGAGGGCGTGACAGTACCCCCCCCTTCATGGGCGGCTCCCGACGCCCATACAAATAAATGAGCTGCCCAGCACTGGGGGGAGGAAAAACCTCATTTAACTGAAAGGAAACCTCCGGGAATCCACGGCTGAGAGCTACCCCTTCCTCCGGGGTATAAACCTTTATTGGGTGGAGGAAGGGGCGGTAGAGAAGAGCTCCGGAGACTAAAAACAAAAAAGTACACAAGCACAAACGCAACAGACAAAAACCTGGGAAAGACCAGGGAGACAAACCACACAAAACAGATAGGAACCAAAAACAGGTAGGAACCAAAGTTCCGAGACACAGGGAGCAGGGGGGAACAAAAAGGAGGGGAAACCAGGAAGAAAAAAAAATCAAAACAAAAGGCAAAAAACAAGAAAAAACAGCAAAAAACCCCGGGGAAAAATACCGCAGACAGGGCAATGGGCACGTTCACATTCTAACGCTGATATCGGAGTGGACAACCTGAGGAAAGCCAGACCGAAGTCCGCTCACAGACACAGATGCCCGGAGTGATATCCAGCGAAAAGAATGGAGGAACGGCAGAAAGCTTACCATTCTATCACTGATATCGGAGAGAGCAAGACCAGGAAGAGCCAGGCACGAAAACCCGCTCCAGACACAGAAGCTCGGAGTGATATCCAGTAATAAGAATAGGAAAGCCAGCTCAACATTCAATCACTGATATCGGAGTGATCTACCCGAGGAAGGCCAGGTGCAGGACCCGCTCACAGGCACGGAAGATCGGAGTGATATCCAGCGATTAGAATAGAGGAACTGAAAAAAAAAAAAACAGCCCAGAGAAAAAGAAAAAACTGCGGCAAGACAAAAAGCGCCGCTCGCGGGGTCAGTGAGTGGCTCAGCATTCTGTTACGGACGTCCAAAAGGGACTAACCGTGGGGAGCAGGAGAGCGGAAAAAGACCCATAAGCGTAGCGGCGAGACGGGAAAAAGGCCCGGGCTCATAGTGCAAAGAGTTCAGGAATGCCGTATAGAAACCTATGCCCTCAGGGAGCGGACGTGGGGCGCCCTGGTGCTAGGCGGGTCTCAGGACATCCGAACGTCAATGCTGAGCGAGGACAGAGTGCAAGACCCGGAAATATATAGCCCAAGGGAAAGAGAGGGACAGGAAGGACAGCAGACCGGAAACTAGGGACAGGACAGAGAAGGAGCGCCCTCTGGCTGCAGAGGGCGTGACACAAGTAATAGGTTTATTCCACGCTGAAAAGAGAAGAAAACACAACGTTTCGGCTGTGGAGCCTTCTTCGGCCTTCTCTGAAACATTGTGTTTTCTTTCTTCTCTTTTCAGCATGGAATAAACCTATTACTTGTTCCTTTGCACCCTATGCAAGCTGACACAGCTACCCACCTTAACTACATGTACATTATATACTTGTTTATTGCAGAAATTACACAACCCTAAAATTGATTTAAGTCTGAGAATAGGAGGCTCTTCTTTACAGAAATGGTTGTGGGATTCTGTAAAGATTCTGTGGCACAAAATGCCACATCTAATTCCTGAATGAACTCAAATAGTTCTAACAATGCAAGGATAATAATGAAGAAATATTGCACTTCAAGAAGGTTTTGAAAAATTAAATGTATCAATATCCCAGGCACTTAGTAGCACACGTGGGATGTGAGGCTCAGCAAGGCAACAGAGACCCAGATAAAAGGTCAGGCAAGATTCGGACTAGTGGCACAGAGGATTAAGAGACACACAGCAAAAAATGCATAAAGAAAGGAATAATGCATTTTAATGTATTTCTAGAAAGTTATATTTGTGCAGCTTGCAGTTTACAAACTCATACAGATAACAACAGATAAGGGAATTCTTTCATTTTTAGGCAGTATTGGTTAAGGCTCCAGACTCATAAATAAAAAAAAAGATTGTGGATTTAAATCTAAGGGTGGGGTGCTGCTGTTGTCCTAGGAGCTAGATACGACTCTCTGAATGCTTCAGGAAATGCTGTTTAAGTATAAATGCAATTAATGTAAATTCCTCTTTTATATCATATCCAAGTGCTTTTTTCTTTCACATTATTGGTCCCACATTGAACAGTTAATCAAGATGGTAAGCACCAAGCTAAGCAGAAATAATGGAGAATCTTATTGAGTAGTACTAAGACAGAAATGACACTTCATTTTAAGAGGAGAAATGTAAACTAATTGAACATTGACACAAGCACAATGACACTCTGTCACTTTTCCTGGGTTGTGTAACAAATCTTTCATTTTACCTGTGCTTTCTGCTGCTATCTCCATGTCTTCCTTTTCCTCAGCTTCTGCAGCTGCTGCCTCCTGTGCCCTTAGTTGCTGGAAAACATATGAATGTGTAATAGGTTCCTGCTTTCATGAATTAGAATCCAGAACTATTATCAATATTGTCCAGCAGTGCCCAACAACAGCATATTGTAGACTCCTACCACAGACTTTCAATTTGTGTGAACAAGGAATATTGGTGTTCAATGAACCATAAAACTCACTTCTTTCAGGGTTTCAATGGAGGCAAAATATTTTGACCACCAGTCCAGCATGCTTTCATCAGGTTCTTCCTCCTCAATTTCTTCTCCTTTCTTTTTCTTTTTCTTCTTCTCCTTCTCTTCTTCACTCTAGGATGAAAATCACAAAATGTTGAAGCATTAAAACTTTTTCTGCTGTCCTCAACATGTGAACTTACCTAGTGGCAAACAAAACTCTCAACTTGGCATTATCACAATTTACTATTCATGCAAAATTCTTCGGGTATTTCATGACCTCATACTATGATTAATAATGAGATAAGTAGGAAAGATTTGAAAAACTGTATGTGTACGCAGACTTCAAAAAAGAGTAAAGTTAGTAATGTGCCTCCAAATGCAAAGCCATTGGGTGCCTTACACTAATTATCTTATATATTTAGACAGTTCTTGTAAGCTTGGAAGCCATTTGATACTGTCTGGTGTCAACAGAGTAATGAAAACTTCTATTCCTTGAAAAGTTGTCTAAAAAGAATAACAAGTTTAATGATGGCTAGATTGGTACACCAAATGTCAATCAAGCCCAGTCTTAACTGTGAGACTTACCACATCAACTTTAACAACAGCATCAGAAGTCTGAGGGGAGGGTTACACAAAGACAAAACAAAATTAAAGGTGCAATCACTGCTGCCAAATAAAAATAAACACATGCAAACAAGACAACAACTACACAAAAGTACTTATACTATATGTACAAACAAACATTTAATGGCAAGTTCATACTTGTCTTTATTGAATGTGATTTACACAAAACAGACAAAAAGGAAATGCCTCTGGATCATAATATACATATGCTATTGATGACCGAAACCTCCATCCTTAGGAATAACTAAGAGGTTTTATGAATTACTTTCGTTTTCCAGTTTTAAGGTAGTAGAATAGAATCTGTGGTGGAGACATTTAAATTAGCTGTTTTTAGAAACAGACGTTATATTACTAAATACATTCATCAATGAATGAAGACAAGACAATTAGAACATTTTGTTCTAAAGCATAAGGTCTCAGTTGGAATGTCCAATTCCATCCTTACCCCTGTGGTGTAATGGACAGCAGGGATGAGTGAAGAAGGGACTATCAGTGACATGTAGACTCATCAGCTGGTTCTCTCTTCATGTGTACCAAATCTACAGAATTTTAACTAGCTGCTGGGTTAAGGAGAGCAAGACATTGCTGAGCCAGTCCCTGTGCGGCTTTTATTTGGCCAGATCAAAGCTAGTCAAGCTCACTTCAACTTCAAACACTTCATGTTTACAAAATAAGCTAAGAGTATAAAAATTAGAGTCTGCCAAAACTGCGATAAAAGCAGCTGTGTTGGTTGAAATACACTGTAAGAGTTTCTTCTGTCACCCATCATGATCACAAAGAGAAGCCCAGGTCACTTACAGCATCCAGCTTGACCACAGTTTCCATCTTCTTGACAGGGGGCTCTGGCTCCATGTTGACTATTATTTCACCTGTGGGGCGAGAGTAGGGGCTCCCATTTGTCAGAGCCATGTAGCCATTCATCAGTTTAGCTGGAGGACAGAAGTACGTGGCCAGGGACAGGCAGAACATGAGAACAGGACAGTAGGCCAGGAGGAGGAAGAGAATAGAGAGAATGGAGTAAGTAGGAGTAAGACGTCAGAGGAAAAAGAAGTGTTATCTAAATTCTTTATACTATCTGAAAGCAAATGTACACAGCAAAAAAGAAAAACAGCTTGACAGTATATGATGGAACAGTGGAAAAGTCTAATATACAGTATTTGTTTATCCGGCAAAACAGTGTCATTCTTCCTGTGAATCACTGTGTCTATGGTGAAAAATAAACACAGCTGTAGTTGCAAGTAGGGTTCCATGCTTTAAATGTTTATTTTTTATCACAAAATGTTCCTTTCAACTTTACCCCTTCTCAGTAAAACCTAAACAACCAAAACTCTGTTTTACTTGATCAGTTCCTTAAGTCAAAAAACAAGGGATGGTGACATTATCCTACAGCCTGTTTAATCTTGGTCCAGAGTTTCCCAATTCAGTCCTACGTGTAATTTATTAATGTGTTATTCAGATATAGTTATGTGTTTATTTTCACCAGTATTTCAGTGAGACCTTCCAACAGCCATTGGTTTCAACAAAGCTGAGATTTATATAGTATACAACAGTCAAAAGTGCAATTGTAAAGTAATTATAAGTAATATAAAAACATTCTAGGCCCAGAGGGCAATAAATATTTTTCTCAAAATTGGCTCAGTGAAAAAACCATATACCTGCTAATTAATTATCCAGAACTGTTGGTTAAAAAATCAACACCAAAAGTGTGGAACCTTAGTTGTGAGTGAATATGGATTAAATATGCAATTCTGGTCTGTTCAAAATTAATTAATTAATTAATTAATTAATTAATAATTTTCTTACTGTAAATTATAAAGCCATAGTGGCAATATCCTAAAGCAGGTGTTTCCAGCCCTGGATATGAAGACCTACTACACATACCTGCTGGTTGTCATTCCAGTCGGGTTATTAGATTAACTGAAGCTTTATTTGGAACTTTTATAAGTTTTTGTTCTACTGAAAAAATGAAGATTGAAAAGTATGTGTGAAACTCATTAAAGGGCAATGTCAATCATGTTTCGGATCTGAAAACAATTACATTTCTATTATTAGGTAAAAGGAGATTTCAGGTATGTGGAGTACAGTAACTGAGATCTCATGAAGAAGGAAAACCAGCAGGTGTGGCTGTCCCCAGAACCACTGCTGTAAGTCCTGGTTCAAGACACTGCTGTGTGTGGGGACATGGCCCCAGGCAGCGCCGTTCCAGCCATGTACCTGCTGTGGCCCAGTTGTTGGCATTCTTGTCTGGGGCCCTGTAAATGAATTTGCGGAGGGAAGTGACTGCATGAGATCCCACCAGGGTGTAGCGTCCAAAGGCTCTGCAATCCACAACTCGGATGTTCAGGGGGGGATGGAGCAGCTCGTTTTCTGGTAGATCCTTTGGGCAGATAAATATTCATGAGGAAAACAAGACGTCTGAATTAACAAATGCAAAGCAATTATACAGTTTCTGTCTGGAATTTCAATACTCAGAAGCTGTTACAGGGAGTTAGAAGTCATTAGCATCTAATGTTTTTGACATTTTACTTGAAAATGAGGTATCAGGCTTTCTTTGTTGTGTGACAAAGATAGCAAAAGACTTACTAAATTGCCTTTAGTCCGTTGAAAGGAAAACAGTAGGCTTGACATGTCAATAATAGCTATTGTTTTCTGTACAGTATAGAAATGACAGCAAAGTATCTTGTCTAGAATTCAGTGGAAGCAGATTTTTTTATAGAAGTAAAGCTGGAAAGTCTCTTTATAGTTAAATCTCTAAAACACTCTGAATACGAATACTAATCAATTTCATTAATTAAAATGAAAATTATACTTGATCTCAGGAACTTTAAAGATACTCACAACTTCAAACCACTTGACCAGAGTGCTGAAATTGGGGTTTTTCTTGTAGTTTTGAATGAGTGCTGACTGGACTCCTTTCCCTGCACACTCAATGTCAACTCGGGGTCTGTCCACCTGAGCCAAGTTCACCCTCTTCAGGTCTCTCAGGCCCCAGAACAACACCTGGTGGCAGAGAGAGGTTTTTTGTAAGGCAGCAAGAGGTCTGAGAGGCTGAACTGAGTACTAAGCTATATGATCTCATTCTCTGAAAGGTCTCTTAAATTTCCCCAACTCCCCAACTGAAATATTAATATCTTAAACCACACTTGCCAAAACTGAGTATTGATAACTGGCAGAGCATAGTGTTCACTGCCACCCACTTCCACAGAGAAGATCATGGTCTGTAGAAGACAAACTTATCTAGTCTGCTCAGCCTGATTATACCAAATCATCTATTATACTAATTATTATAATAATATTAACACTGCATCTGTTGCATAAACATTAGAAGTTACATAGAGTAGGAGCATGGCAATTTAGGTGTGCTAACTAAAGAATGTAGCAGTTTTTATAATAAGAATTCTGTTAAATGCTGTGTAAAGTGAAATATTAACAAACTAGATATAAAAGTGTTTCTGATGCTGTTTTATTTAAAAAACAGCACTTTTTGTTAAAAGGCCAACATGAGAAGTACCTCATTTGTCTCTGAATACAGAATCAGGAAAATCCAACTAGACACACTCAAGAGACAGAAGCTGGTTTGAAAAATCACTGAGAGGAAAAACCACTGAGAAGAAGGCTACTATAATCAATTCTTTGCATGTGCATTTGAACACACAGTTTGGGAAAGCACAAAGAAGCAGAAAGCCTTAAAGTAAAATTTGAATTTTGAGTCTGCTGGCAATGAAGGCTACAGAAAGTGTACAGAAATGTGAGAGAGCTGTTCTCTTTATGACAGCCAGAACATGTGACAGGAAGTCATGGCTCACATGGCACTACTGAATGAGGCTCTTCTCACCTCAATCCTGTATTTGCTCAAGACAGGTCGGATGCCTAAGGGAACAGGCATGATGGGACCTCGATCGGAATCTGTTGGTCCCTCGATGGGAGGCAGGTCGGCTTTCCCAGCTGGGCCAATCTGGGAAAATTATAAAATGAATTATCCACAATGCCCCTGAGAATCTCTCTGTGTCAGTTAATGCAGGTACAGAATTCAAGTTCAAGGGAAAACAGAGTCCCATAAATTAATTTTCCATTCACACTATTGGTATAATTAAAAATAGTAATAACAGATGATACATATAGAATCTTTCGGTTAGCATAATATGCACTTTCTAGATAGAAAGATACAGATTCCCTTTGATTTAAACTCACTATGGAAAGCATTCACCTTTGTAGTCTTGACTGATAAAAATATAGCTATGAATTAAGCTATTATATGTGGTTTTATTAGTATCTATTACCTTAAATCATGATAGCTCAATAAATAATACTGAAGCTGTCAATTAGATTTCTTGTCAAGGGCATTTTAAAACTAACACACAGTATCTAAATTAATTGCCAAACAATATGCTTTCAATGTGTGTTTTTTTCCATGTGGGCCATATCATGTAGAATTCTAAATACCGTTTATACAACTAGGAATGACTATATTGTAACCTACTTATTTAGTGTCTACTTATTTTAGTGTCTTTACATGGGCCTTTCGTATGTCATTCAACTTTGTCAACCGATGATCCAGAATCAAGCTACCACTTCAACCATATATCCTAGAGGTGAAGTTCATAGGACTTGTGCGTCAGTACTGCAGAGCTACAATTTTGGAATTTTGGAATTTGCAGTACCTAAAAGGTCTAAACAACTCTTTATGTGTGACTCACTTACTGGGACTCAAATTAAATAGTCAAATGCTAATCAAAAGTTTGTTTAGAAAGCTAATAGCTCTTTATTACAATGGAAGTAATGGTAAAACAAAAAAATTAAAAAAATTAGAATGTGTTTATAAGAACTGTACAATTCTCTATGCCTCTACATATCTTTTGAATGAAATAACATACAGTATACCTGCACAAGCATATACTGTACAGTATATACAGTTATATACAGTATGTGAAATTACATGCAAATAAAATCTGAAATGTTTCATATGATATATCCAAGTCACTTTTGCATTTCTTGTAATGGGCTAATGTAGGGGGCTTCTGAATTATATATATGTTTTATTGGTAAATAAATAACAATAAACATCAACCATGTTATAGATTTATAAAACCCGTAGAGAAAACTGCCAGCCTTTTTTAAGATTCATCCATCCACCCTCAGTCAAATACAGAGTACTGAACAGGAGCATAACTCAGCAGTCCAAGGCAGGATACACCCTGGCTGGGATGCCAGTCCATCACAGGGTATCACAGGCCAAGTGTTGTGAGGTAGCAATGCTACCTTCCACGCCACTGTGCCACCCAGAAAATTTAATATTTTCAAATAATTTTGTAACTATCATTAACTGTGGAAACCAACATCCACACATCTTTTTTTCTTACTACTTTATCCAATCTGTATTGCAGGTAGCAGGGGTGCCAGAGCCCATCCTGGTAAGCAACAGGAGTAAGGCAGGATACACCCTGGACGGGACGCCAATCCATCGCAGGGCACACACAGACACAAACACACACACACTCACACCAGGGCCAATTTTCCCAGAAGCCAATTAACATACCAGTATTTCTTTGGACTGTGGGAGGACACTGAAGCACCTGTAGGAAACCTACTTGAACATGTGGAGAACATACAAACTCCATGTAGATTGAGTAGAATAGAGGTAGAATTGAACCCAGGGCCCCAACACTGCAAGGCAGCAATACTAATCACTGCTCCACTGTGCTGCCCAAAAACCAACTCTTAACCCACAAATCACGTAGGACATAGCATTAACCTGCTAATTACCACAATGAAAAGCAAAAGAATTTCATAGAACATGAGTATATACTTTTCTGTTTCTTTCTGATGATTAAACAGTTGTTTAGTAAAGTCTTACAAATGCCAAGCAAAGGACATTTAATATGCATAAAAAGCTTTTTACAGTTTTTACAGTAGCTCTTTGGAAAGACAGAAGCTCCTGCTTTTGCAGATGGATCAGCCTACATAGCCAGATGACAGTTAGAATGACAGGAGAGCAGCAACGTGAGAAGTGACCAAGAGATGGGTGAGATGTAAAGCACCTTAATCTGAGGCACAGCAAAATCATTGACAGCCAGTAAAGCTCTTCTAATCTCCTCTTCGTCATAAGGAACCTTGGAAGATGATAGGATGGGCAAATGGGGACACAGGAAAACAAGACAGAGAGTCACAGCAGAAGAGAACCTCTGAGGAAAGCAGGCTGATTCAGAGAAACTGGAGACGAGGAGCAGAGAAAGACGAGCCTGTCCTGTTTCTGTCAGCAGCAGAGAACACAACAGTTAAACCAGCATGTAGAGAGGATCACGTATTTAGCTTGCAGGATGCATGTAACCATTCTTTCAGGCAATCAATCATTAATTACAAACTATGTAGCTGTTATACGTGATATTCTGAAAGTCACTCATGCTCTTAATTATGGTATAACATTTTATAAAGCCTTATAAAGCATTACTAAAATGGTCACTAACAACAAAAAACAAGATTTTACTTAAACGTTTTGATATTACACATGTAGGAGTTTGGATATGACATATTTTGTGTTTAAACTAATAGCACAAAATTTGAATTTTTAGCCATTAGCTCTACATACTGTACTTTATCACCATAAAAATATCAAAATAATAAAGACTATATGTTTATCTTTATTGATTGTAAAAATTCATTTGTACTAGGATTCCTAATGTGAGTTAGATCTGGACCGAAAGAGCATAGTAACTAAAACCTAATGATGCCCTTACTATTCTTGCTGAAATTGCTAATATTTCTTTAGTTCTCGCATGGGTGACACATATTTAAGCAAACAAGTTTTAAAGTACTTGTCTCTAACTCGTTCTTATGAAGGATTATTTCTCTAAATGTTTGAGCTAAGACATATTTTTTTACAACTCACTGATACTTATATTCCATGGCATTTAAACCAAACAATAACACATCTAAATGGATTTTAGCCACATGTTCTAACACTCACCCCAGCTGTGTGGAAAATATGCATTATATGTAGGACAAAGTAGCCTTAAACTGAATTGTAAATTAAACACAAGTCTTAATTCTTGCTAATTCTTTGTGCTCTGCTTCATTCTCCTTCTGTCATGAATTAACTTTATACATTTATAAATTTAATTTAACTTCTGAAAAGAATGTAATGGTTATACCATATGGTTATATATATGTAATAATAGTGCATTGTAATGAACAACAAGGTGGATTTGCGAGACATATCCATGTGAGCACTCTGTGTTGTGTTTTGCATTGTATTTTAGGAGATATTTAAGCATGTCCAAGATTTAAACAGACAGCAAACGTCTGTCTGTTAGACACTGTTCATCCCTGGTTATTCAGGTAGTATTTGTTTTCTCTATCAGGCAAACAGAAGGCCTAAGAAGATGTATGCTAATATAAAAAAGAAATCCCCAATGCGCATGCTTTTACAGTTATGTAACTGTATCTGTACAGGTCTCAGAGTAGGGCACTCTCGTGCGGCTCCGGCGTGCTCAGTCCAGACCTACGCACCTGCAGGAGCTCGAAGGCTGCGAGCAGGTCCCCTGCGGTGAAGTTTCCACGGTAAATCTGGTAGTACTCCAGTTGAGGGGGGAAGCGTGGAGGACCGTAGTGCTCGTCGGACATTTTTGTCATTGGCTTGGCAAAAGTCCTACCTATGAATTCAGCTTTGCCCTAAAATAGCAAAGTAAAACAAGTTCACAGTCAAACCACCATTTTCAAAAGGTCAGCAGGCCAACCAGAAACATACAAGCAAACAAAAAGAAAAAAAGTAAAACTTTGCACTACATGTACAAAAATATGGGAGCATGAAGTAGACACTGTATATATGACATTGGTTTTATGCAGAATTTAATTCAAAAACCCAAAGGACGATGCAATTAACTGCACTAGTCCATTACTATGGTGTCCATAGTGCTGTATTTTTAATCTGAAAATAATTTATACCTTCTATTATGGCTCACTTAGCAGGCCTTTAGGCACATACAGCATTATGAGCCGTAGGATATGCAATTGGCAAGTGTTGATTTGTACACTGTTGTTTTATTTCAAAGATTAGTTGGTAAATAGCTGTAAAACATTTTTAAACACTATTTATAAAAAATAGTAATACAACTGAAAACTGCTGATACAAATTGGGATATTAGTTAAATTTTATCTTAGGAAAGCAAGATACATATATTTTTTTAATGATTAGCAGGTAATTTGTTTTAAATTCCTTATAACATTGGTAAAATAATTGGTGTTATTCCCAACCTTCAGAATTCTTTGTAGTTAACATTATTCTGTAGTAAAACAGAAAGTTGTGTAATAAAACAAGGTTATTGTTGGACAATTGTAAAAAATAATATACATAAAAAGGCATGCTTTAAAAAACAATATCAAAAACAAAGATACTGACTACTTTAAAAACACATAGACATTAAGTTGATAACCACTTTACTGCAAGAGCTTTAGGGCAGCTTGAGCACATCAATGGATTCACATTTTTTAGAAATAAATAGAAAACCATTAAAACCTCCATAATCTTTTTTTTTCATTCTACAACTTTAGGGGTCCTACAAGTTCAAGCCAAGTTCTAAGTGCATTCCTTTTTCTAAGTTAACTCATTAACAGACTATACATTTCTGTGCAAAAGACTTCTTAGATGCGATTAGGAGTTACAACGCATGTATTTTATAAGTAATAAGTTATTCGAGCCTCCATTAGTTTTCTACCATCTCAAAAACTTTGTCAGCTTAGTGTCTGTGAATAGTAATCACACTTGTCATTTAAACAATCAAAATCTTGATTGCAGCAACTCAAAGTATACTACATAGAGTATGAGCAGCCAAGAAAACACATTGAAGTAGCTTACCCATCACATGGATAAGCCATTATCTTCACTTTAAGCAGATTTGTAATTATATCTAATTGTCATTGTCAGGAGTTCCTTGTCATTACTTATTTCTTTCTACATATTCATAAAGCTAAAAGGTTACGTTTTGTCCTACAAAATAGAGATCATATAAAAAGGACTGACACAAAATGACTAATGTATCAGTAGAAAATCTCAAAAACATCAAAGAGATGACATGTAATCTTATTTAATCACCATTATTGCATAACTATTCCATTATTGCACTACATACAAAATTACATGATCATAGCCCCCTGCATGATACCACAATATCATACACCATCTGTTCATCACAAATAAGCATACACAGTACTCGATTACTTGTTAGAAACTGGGGAAATGTTACCAAAGGAAATAGCCATTTCCTATAGAGTTAACAAGTTTATACTTTTACAGTGCTTTCATTTTACTCATCTTTTAAGTTGTATTCATTTCTTTAACTTGTATTCTCTATTTAACTACTTGTTACTTTTTATTCAGCTTCTGGTTGTTAGGTTACTTCTTGCCCTAAAGCTGCAGAATTGAACACAAACCAATCGGAGGGTTTGAAGGAAATTTTTTACAAACTGACCCAGTGCTGCTTGGTGTAAACCACATGCTTCTGTCACTCATGCAGTCAAGTGGTTATGGAGAGTCACTGCTCTACTATCTAACACATCAGCAAAACAACAGCAGCAGAAGGGATGCAACAGTGATATGATCTTATGACTTCGTCATGACTGTATCCAGAATCATTCAGTTCGCTTCAAAGTCAATATATTTCACCTCTAGGTATTTGCAAGCGACATTTAAAGGGATACACTTCTCTGTATGAAGCATTTAAGCCTAACATTGTCAAAATGAATCATCATTGAGCTTTTACTGGGGAGTCTTATAAATTATCAGAGCAATTAAGTATTTTTCTTCAACAGGGTATTGGCTGTCTAGTGAGTGCACTCTGTTCATATCAAGCACTAACTTTCTCACGACAGTCATGATGGTCCTGCTCATCAGCCTGGGATACAGACACTCAGTGATACAGCTGCTGGACTCAGTTTAATAGTATCTGACTGTCAGCTCATTTTAGTGATGCCAGGGACTGTGGTCTGACAAGACAACAGCTACTGTAAATGTCTTTGTAAATGTCTGGCTTATTAATTACTTTCTGTGTTGTTGAGCATTTTATAGTTCTATGTTCAGGGGGAAAAAAATTGGTTAAATATATTAAATATACATTTTAAATGTAACAACAGAAATGTATTTATTTTAGTGTTATTGTTTTCATTTGGGAAAAAAAGTATTAAAGTAAGCTATAACAAATGGCTAAATTATTAATGCATGTTTAAAGGTGAGCTATTTTAAAGTATCAAGTGTCAATTTCCACTCTGACTGTAAGGTCACTCAGGTCTAGCCATAAGACCATCTGATCTTTCCAGTTTTTCTTGTGTCTGTGACTTTCAAAAAACCTGCCACAACCTGTGACTTCAATTGATATTTTTTCATAGACACATTACTGATACTGTCTGACACCTGTATTGCATGTTCAATTTTAAAATGTACATCTATATAGAAAGACTTCTGAGCACTTTTAGGTAAGGCAACCAAATCCTGAAAAATGGAATTATGTGACATATCACATCTGTTGCATGCCTTGAAGCACATGGTCTACTCTATTGAAAGCGCCTTTGAGCGTGACTGCACTACTTCCAGCTTAAAGAGAGTTCACACTCTACTTAGCCCAAGGACATCCAGAATTAGTGTGAATTTAAATAAGAATAAATATGCAATCAGACAATAGAACAAACATAAAAACATTTTCAAGTTTGATTCAGCTCAGCCAAACAATAAAACAATGGCATTAACATCTGATATACAATATATGCTTTAATTAATAGCTAGCAAATCAGAAACACCATGTGTATTATCTGGCACCTTAATCCTGGGTACATTTTACACCGTCTGGCTTCACTGCTCACATTCATTTGGTATTTCTGGAGGGCAAATATTCCACAATCCAAGTTACCAAATGAGATAGAATAGGATGGCGATACCTACAGCATCTGCCTTCTAAAAAGTGAATATGACATTTATTCATTCTCCAAAGAAACTCTGTAGCTGAGAATGACTATAAAAATGCCACAGTTATACCATGAAGCAATTGACTTATTTTTGTTCAACAATTCAGACAACAAACAGTGACTTCTGAACTTCATAATGTCTTATTAAGCAACAGTGTTAAAAAGTGCCAGCTTTCTGACAGGCACGTGAAAGCCCCGATGTTTCGCTGTGTCCCAGGGTTTGGGTGCAGATGGCAACAAAACAGAAAACTCCCCAATAGAATACTTCAATTGTCTCTGAAGGCTGACATGACTGCTTCAGTTACCATTTCAGAAAGAAGGACCCTGTAGTCTCAGCTGTATAGATGTGTAAGTCAACTGGAACGGATGGTAGGAAATGATGAAAATCCTGTACACTCTAATATATAGTAGCACAAAATCTATAAGTTAGGCTGCTTCTTACATATTCAGAGAACTAAAAGCTAATTTAAAACATTTTGAAATTGGTACATAAGAAGTGACTGAATATTTCTTTCTGTCACATCATTATGAAAGCGTAAAGCTAAAATACAAGCACAGCTGTAAAGAGTCCCTGAGTCCCCAAACCAAAAACCATAAGAATAAATATTTGATCACATGTATAATACATAAACTTCAAAGACTGAAGCAGAACGAGAGAAATATTAGGTTAAATCTTTGGTAAGACTGTACATGAGAGGACTGGGGTTCCTTAAAATGTTTTTGAATCTAACTTTCTAATTACAGATCTAACCTTGCAATTACTTTTTACAATGGAATGTTTTAACCAATCTAACTGACACCAAGATAACATTAAGTTTACTTTAAACTTTGGGGCTACACAAACACATTAAAATTGTTTTCAATTCACAGTTGGTGTCATTTCAGAAGATTTCTATCACGTGTTTTTTTAACTGCAGTTCAATGCCAAAAAGGGAAATGTGCTCAGCCAAGGTTGACTGGTCACGTCAATGGAGCCTCAAAGCAACAAAATGAAAAGCAAAAAGAAAAATCAAAAGTGATTATCATTTGCCACTTAAAAAATACACAGTTAACCAGTAGATCCACTAGGGGTCACCATGGCACAATAAGGCAAACCAAGCCCTCTTCCTCCCTCCCTACTGATCCAGGCTAGGACAACAGCAGGGCTTAGGTCTGGACGAGAGATCTCAGTGAAAGTATGGTACTGTTGTGACAAATTTTTGTTTGAAAATCTATTGAGCATTCCTCCAATACAGTAAAATACATTCTAAATCTGTTAAACCAATGTTTGTGAAGAGTATATGGTTTATTAATTCTTGAAGAAGACCTATGAAAATAATAACAGACTCCTATTTTATTCTATTTTTGCATATGAAGCATTGTTTTTTTAATCAAAATACATGTATTCTAAAGTAAACCCATTATATGAAGTACGCACCACAGTGTCCTGGTCATAGATCTCAATGACAATGATGGGAGGATCATCCCTCAGTTCGCTGGCCTCACCATACAGCTCTACATTATCAAACACCAGCAGCTGATCCCAGGTGGGACACAAAGTCTCATTCAAGACCTGTTTGAGGAATAAGAACAGTCATGATAATGGGAACTCTGGATCCAAAAAGGCGACAGAAAAACATTCCCTGGGGTAAACTTGACGTTCTTCATTACATGTACTTTATTTAGGCACATTTTCACTCCTGGCGTGAATAGGTTAAACACAAGTAGGCACATTCTCTGCATGTGTAACAAAAATGTTTTTGGGTTAAAATTTCAATAGCACATTACACGAAAAGTAAAGTAAAATCATCAAGTAGAAGCACTCTGTGTCTACAGGGATTTATCTGATTCTGGCAGCCATTTAATATGACACAGATCTTCTTGTTCAACATCAGCTTGATGGTTCTTTAAGAGTTAACAAAGACATGGACACAGGTCTCTCCTTACCTCAGTGCACTGACTGTGTGTAGAGAAGAAGACTCTTGCGAAGGGGTCAGACAGGCCACTGCTGTCTGCTGCAAACAGGCTGCGCGCCTGGTACATGTGAACTCTCAGCTGGAACACCTGTTTCACTGTGGGAAAATGTCAACACGGCGATGAAATGACAAGCAGGACTGTCTCTCTCCTGCACACATCCACTCAATTTTTCCCTCTACCTCTTCATTTCAACCTTTTTTTGATTTTCTTTCCTATAGTATATTTATTAAGCCATGCTGTCTTTGTGAGCTGAGCTCAGATTAGTTTGCAATCATAATTGCATTGTAATCATAGGTAAGTGGGGAGCAAGGGAGGGAGTGACACTAGTTCCAGTTTCTTCAGAAAAGTGTGAGGGGTTGGCAGGGATCTATTCTTTATCAGGCAATTCTCTGTAACAACACCTCACCTCAGGTCACGATACAACACACAGTGCAGAGCATCAACACACTCACTGGTGTAGGTGAGGCTGATGGGAGGGAAGGACTGCAGTCCAGGGCCTTTCACTGCCTTGTTCTCCTCAAATCCATTGGGAAGGCCACTCAGGAAATCCTTCCGCTGTTTGTTGAGACCCAGCCAAAGGTACATCTCCATTTTGGCTTGCACTGTCCAGCCAGCAGGACCAAATCCTTTCTTACCAGGAAGCTGTTAATGCCAGAAAGATAAAGTGAGCACACTCTAACCAGTACAGCACGGAGGAAAAGAACAATACAATCAGCTGTGCTGCAGAAGCTGGATATAATTGCTCTTTCTTCCAGGTACAGAAAATTGCTCTTTCTAGATGCTGAACACAAAGTTTATGAAATGCATGAGGGGGAAAAAGTAAACAGAAGGCTAAAAACAATACCTTTAAAAAGACAGTTTTGACTTTTCCACAGTCTCTCCCACTCTCTTCATCAACAATAGAGTACAGGATGTCTTTGGAGGGAATCCGTGCATATGCAATACGCTTATTGTTACTCATCATCCAGATGAAGACATCTGGAATGCTGTGTTGAGGCTTAAAAATAAAAAAAAAGTTTATTTTACACACGGTACTCTGTTGTATGAAAACAATAACCTCATTGAGTCATAAACAATAAAAATGCTCTCTGGAATGGCAATTAAAACAATTATTTTTATGTTATATCTTAGCTAAGAGAATTAAGTCCTGAACTGACAAGGGGAAAATGGGAAAGCATAGGCAGGCTCCTTCCACCTGCTGACCCACTATATCTTTGATCATATGACATGCTATGAGTTGAGCATTGATTAGATTAACCCTTGTTTAGAGAAAAGGCACATTCTTTACTGGAAAACCTGTAGGTCCGGGTTGCTCTTTTGCTAGAAGCAGAGAGAACCTGACTAACTCCAACTCTTCCCCTGCTGGCACTAAGCCAACTGCATGCTTGCACTTGGGAATCCTGGTCACTGTCAGATAGTGACAGGACCCAGACTGGAACCTGCTATGTCTGGACCAGAAAGCTCAACTTACATTCAGAGTGAGCATCTTTACCAGCTGGCCAAGCAGAAAGCCCAAACACCTACAGTGTGGTGAAAAACTAAGGAACAGCTCCTTAAGATTATATGATTTAACACATTTTGACATACTGTATGTGACATTCACCTAGTCTTCACGAAGTCCTAAGAGTAGAAAAACAAACTAACCTCATTTGACAAATAATGCAGAAAAACCTACTTTGTCATTATTTCTTTAAAAAAAATCATCCAGCATTCAATATCCTAATGTGAAAAGGTAAGTGCACCCTTAGTTCTACCATCTTATTTAAGAAGATATGCAGGATCAGGAGCACCAAAACATGTGCAAATGTTTAGTAGACCACCTGGAAGTGTTTTTACCTGTATATTAAATCAGAAGCATTGTTAGTGTGGTCTTAAGCACTCAGGTTTGTGGTTACACATCATGCCCAGGTAAAACAAAATCTGTCACAGTGTTACAGAAAAAAATGATGCTGCTTATCAGTCGGGGAAGAGTTACAAAGCCATTTCCAAACGATATGAAATCCATTATTCCAAAGTCAGAAAGACAATCAACAAATGGAAAAAACTCAAGACCACTGCCAATCTACCCAGGAGTGTCTGTCCTATCAAATTTTCTCCATGATCTGACCGTACAACACTCCTAGAAGTCTCAAAGAACCTAAAGGTTATATCCAGGGATCTACAGGCCTCTCTCATTGTGGTAAATGTCAGAGTTCATGAGTCTACTCCTGACCTCTCATGGAAGGATTGCCAGGAGTCCTCAAACATTACAGAACTGGAGCACGTTTGTAAGGAAGAACGGACCAGAATTCCTCCCAGACAAAGTGAGAGACTCATCAACTTTTACAGGAAATGTTTAATTCAAGTTATTGCTGCTAAAAGGGGTGTCACAACTGACTGAATCGAGAAGTGCACTTACGTTTTCACACAAAGATATTACAGTAAATACTGGTGAATTTTCTTATCAATAAATAATTACAAAGTAGAGTGTTTGTGTGTCATTTGTTGAATGAGTTTACTACAGTATATCTCATTTAAGGACCTGGTAAGGACTAGGTGAAGGTCAAATATGCCTAAATAACCTAAACCATAAAATCTTAAGGGGGTGTACTTACTTTTTCATCACCCTATAAGTCTTTTTGCATCTAGGTATAGGCTGATTCAACTTTACCTCATCTGCCAGGAATCTCAACTTCTGCAGGAAGTTCTGCACCAATTTTAGCTTGTCTTTGACAGTGTTCTTCTTCACTTGGGATCGGATAGTCTTTGCCTGCTGACCCATATTTTCCTACACGTAGGAAGCAAGAGAAGTACAACATATTTAACAGAAAGGATGTTGCTTAAAACATATTTAACAGAAAGGATGTTGCTTAAAAGTAACATTATGAGACATGTTCATTAAACAATCTGAATAGATATACCATTATTTTATTATTTGGAAAATAATAGACAGACATAACAGACATACAGTAACTGCTTACTTAATAACAATTTATTATCTTAATTTCTAGATAATGTCAAATAGAGTAAATAGAATTTTAGTCTTTGTCAGATCACTTAAGGTCAAACAGCATTTTAACCTTTTGAAAGAAATTTGAGTGACTTTGAAACGTGTGTTCTCCTTTGTTTTCTGGAAATCTTCCACCTATAATGATCTTCTGAGTAATTACTGCAGGTTCCAGCTGCATTATTGCTCCATGAACAATGTCAAGCAGTTGTGTAATAATGCAATGGAGACTGTTGGAGTGAGAAACACTAACAACAGAGTGGATAAAATCCAGTGCTCCCTTATGCAAAACAAATGTACTGAATACATTTTCATTTTGAATTAATAGAACCCAGAAAAATAATACTCTGTGTTTGGGATCTGAGTTTGTTTGTTTCCTGGACATCAAATTCTCTGACATACCAGCTCCCTCATGCAGGACTTGAGCCTCTCTCTATCCAGTTTTGTTCGCCCAGCCTGGTTCTGGTCTTTGTTTGCGAGTGTCACGAAGCGACTGAAAGACAAAGCCAAGAGCCAGCAATAAACTCTAGAGATAATTCCTGCAAACAAATACTTAAAAATAAAAAGAGTGCTCTATTGGTTTATGTATCAGAGGCAACCATAGACCTCACTTTTGGTAAGTCACATGATCTTCCCCAAAGAGAAGAGGCACTGTGCCATTTACTGACTTCCTGACTGTTTTTATAATGTAATAATGAAATCATGCATAACAAAATAGTACAACTAATCAACTGTAATTAACGATGGGCCACACTTCCCCAACAAAGATTTGTGAAAATGCAAGAACTTTTTAAAAAGAAGTTTTTAAAGAACCACTTCCTCTGTGTTTGAACATTAGGTTAACTGGTATTCGGTTATTCATGTTCCCCATTACCTGATGTCCTTTCTTTTTTAAACATGCCAGAGTGTTAAAGGTCACTGACTGATAGATTGAAGGGTTTGAGAATCACAGCAGACTCATTAAACTGTTCATGAACAGACTAAAATGTTTTAAAACTGTTCCTTTATGTTTTAGCCACAGTGTTCACAAAGGGTTGGTTGTAGTCTTTAGGTGAATAGGAAGTCGAGGTACTGTATTTCTCTATTCCTCACTATAATCATATGTCCTGTCATGACTATACATTGAGTAACAGCAGAACACATCAGGACACAGTCCATTTCTGAGCAGCATATCATTGACTGATATGGATGTACCTGTATATGGGAACAATATAACAATATAGAGGAAAATTAAAAGGGTTATTTAAGAAAAGTGTTGTATTTGTGAAAAAAATACACCAGGAAACAAATTAAAGAAAAGTCAAATCTTTTGTTATTGTAAAGTATAATGTTTTTTTATTCAGGGTTGTCTTTTAGCTTACTTGAAAGAGTAGGTTTTTGTCAGTAGGCAAGTGCATATTAAGGTGTTTTTCCCCTCAATACAAACTCCCCCTCAGTTTCATTATCATGTTCTGAAAAGAGCTTACTGCCCACATGGACTGGGTCACAAACAAGCCCTTGGAAACAAGCAGGCTAGAGTTCTCCAGTTTCTGATCAGTTTTGTAATGCTTGGGTAGAATAAAGGAATTACAAAACCTAAAAGTGGAAGCAGATATTTCATGCATCAGTTTACACTGCAGCCATTTGATACAAGAAAAGAAAGTTTTATTTACATCTGAAAGAGTAGGGCTCATTTTAAATTATTCAGGCAGGAAATTTCTAAAAGCGAATACGCATCAAAGTAGTAAGACTTCATTGCCAAAGCTAGTGATTTCAAAGAATACTGTCCCTGGAGCTGTGCCTTCAACCAACTGCCAGTTCTGCAAACATTCCCTTGTCACGAAATTAAGGAGAGCAGCTAATCTGAATATTGAAGACTGAACTCATCCCCTACATAATTTAGTGATTAAGAAATCATAATTTGCTTAATGCCTGTGCCCCATTTTATCTAATAACTAAGTAATCTAGCTCTTTACTGAATAGATTTACTATTTTGGTGGTACGTTAAATACAGACTCTATGTTGCATGGAGGACTGAACTGTTCTTTCACTGTGAAATGACATTTGCACCTATTTCCATAAAAATATGTAACGACATTATTACTGGTGAGACTTCAGAGCATCAGCTTCTATCTTGCACAGAGCTTTCAGAATTTAATTTTCATGGCTCAGTTTTTACAGAACAAGACCAAAGGGATGCATGAGACAGTGAACAAAAGACTCTTTATGACAGAAAGAGAAACAGGCGGCTTCTACAATTTGGTGTGTAATGCTTAACATACTCACTTTGTTTTTGCCCCAGAGTCCTATTACTATGAAAGCAACCCTGCATAGGACACATTACAGCCAAAGAAAAATCATGATAATCTCAAATTCCTATTCCTGAGGGTACTTTCTCAATTTATGCTTTGTTCATGCTTGTTTAGAAATAAAATCAGATGAAACGTAGCAAGACAAAAACATGTTATATTTCAAGATGTGTTGTAGCCTTGTGCTGGAGTGTTAATGGATAAAAAAAACCAAAAAGCTAAACTGTTAAACTTTCGAATTAAGGGTCTGGATATTTTATAGGAAATATTATCTCAACTACTCTCAGCAGCTGTCTGATTTATCTCTGGTGTCTGTTTTTTCCTTACCTGCACCCACTGCTTAATTCCTCCAAGACTCCTCGAAGTCGACGCTCTGGATATGTCTTCTCTGTTTTTATAATTTCATGGACGTCGTTCAGGCCCTCCTCCTGTGACAACAATGTAAAATCAATGTGTTTGAAAAATGGCATACGATAGAAATTTGAAAGCAATAAGACCACTTCATTTTATAAAATGCTGACCATCACAATTTTTCTTTTTAATTGCCCTTTGTGATACAATAAGGTATTTTCTCCTCATGCTTTGTCACATATAAAATCCATTTTACAAAACCCTGAGAATTCAGTGTATGGAATAATACAAACCAATTTATCTGCAATTTTATCCATTATGTTGGCATTGTAGAGTCTTCTTCTTTGGTCTTGCCACCAACTCTTAATATAGATACAAGGCTTCTTCTCAAAATAGGGTAAATGGAAATAATTCCTGAAATCAATACAACAAACAATTAAAGACTCTTTCTAAATAATCAGCAAGTTACAGCTGTATATGAAATGCAGTTGAGCAGAAGCTAAATCAATGATTGCAAGTAATTAATGGTTCCTCGTGTTTAAGTACTTCAGTTACCAGGTGTGAGAAATAATGATGCATGTTTGAGGTTCTTTTAATGTAGAAAATTACTTTCTAGACTTTTGCCTACAAAACCCGGCGACTTTTGATGTCTGTTCTTGTTCTCTTCCTAAAAGCACATACAGTAGGTGTGGATTTCATTCTTAAAACAGTGTTACTCCAAAACTTCAGAAAAGTACACCATTACTGTATTAATGTGAAAAAAGTTTACAAATTTAATAATTGAAGTTCTCAGCATAAAATGATTAAAAGCAGCACCTCCATTTTTCAAAGAATCCATGAGATCAGAATCCATTACAGTTTTTTAGATTGTTTCCTTTTGAAGACCAATGGGAAAAGCCAAAGTTAAACAATGTGTACTGCACTGACCTTTCAGTGACAACAGGCTTCATGGGTGGAGTAGAGGAGACAGATACCAAGTCCCCATCATCCTCTGTCTCGTCCTCACTGGAATTCTGAATAAGCTCTGACTCTTCCTCATCACTCTCGCCACTGTCCTTTTTCTTCTTCCTCATGGTCGGCTTGTTCACACCCTCTAACTGGTTTCCATAATTGCCTAATGAATGGCGCATACAACAATAATTTAGTAGGGAAAGGCCCATCACCATTTAATGGGGCCTGTATGCTGCATATAATGTCAAAATGTTACAACTACATTTTCAATCATGTCACTCCATTGCATCTGTCGTCCTAGGTTTGAAGTAAATCTTGGAATCATTCTAGTTTTTCCTTTTCAAGAGTTTGGAGATT
This sequence comes from Atractosteus spatula, assembly GCF_055471065.1. NCBI lineage: Eukaryota > Metazoa > Chordata > Actinopteri > Semionotiformes > Lepisosteidae > Atractosteus > Atractosteus spatula. The sequence goes on from NC_142707.1 coordinate 29,800,604, forward strand.
TCAATCATATTAACATTTTTCATTTCCTTGGAAATGCAATGGTGATTTGTATCAATTTCTCTCTGCTATTGACTTTATTCCTATACTAACCTTTCAATCTAGAGAATGATCTAGTTATACTTTTCTTAAAGTAGTCCAATAATACAACTATAATGTGTTACTGTTGTGTTATTACTATGTGCAATACACGTCTGAAGTAGATTGAAGTAGAAGTCCTTACCTATTGTTACTTCAAAGCTAATTGGTTTGTCTCCAATCTTTCTGTCTATCATAGTTGCTTCCAGGAATGCTCCAAACAAGAAAAACTCTTCAATCTTTCCCGTGGCATTCTAAAACAAAGATTTATGTAAAAAACAAGACAGCTGAAGGAATACATGTTGGGGTGCAAATGTAAAAATTGGGACTAGAGAACTAGAGAAATCTTTCATAGCTATCATTATATTTTCTGTTTTAATCATGCTAACTGCCAAATTATAGCACACTGCTAAAAGTAAAAAAAAATCATTTTGGATGTCTGTATATTAGCAGATAAAATAATTTTAAAAATCAGGAGTGAAGAACAAAAATAAATGAATCAAGTTTAACAACTGAAATAAGAAGCAAAAAGTTGTTGCTGGGTTTAATGATCTGAGAAGAAAATGTCTGAAATAGTGAAACAAAACAAGACTTCAAAATCCAAAACCCTTCCATGACATCTTATTTTTGTTACTTTTTATAAACACAGGTTTATTCTCTTGGAGATATACTTAACCACAGGATCATAAAGTTCCTACTAATTTTTTTAATCCTGAAATGATGATGATGATAAAAGCCTGGACTGCCTGGAGACAGAACACTTACAGGAAACACCACAGTGCCTCTCTCTCTGTGTGGAAGAGTCTGTGTATGCATTATTGACTGAAGTACAACAGAGAGCAGCTTATTGTTGTATTAATAATGCAGAGCTAGTAACTTTCATCATTTATCACCTCTTGTGGTGCATCCTTGCTCAAGCATGTATCTGTTATTAATAGAAATCCTCCATGTTTGATCTATAATGCTTCACGTACAGTCTGCAGTCACAAAAGCAATGGAAATAAGAATGGACTTCTAATGCTAGTCTGACATAAAGTAGTAAGCCACTCCCCTGATCATTTAATTAAATTTAGAACTTCTTTATTTTCAGTCTAAAGTATTCTTTGATGTTTCAATGTCAACACTGAATGGAAACCTTTTTAAAATAGACTCAGAACACTCACAAGGCAAGATTCTTTGATGTGCACATAGACAGCACTGCTACAGATTCTAAACCCTCCTTAGCAGTTATTTGTTTAATACCTAATTATTATTGGTTTAATAATTAATTATTATTAGGGATTTTAATGGGTTCTCAGAGCTTAATATTGCTTAATATTGCACTAAATATGGAGACCATTATCCTTTGTGTATATTCCTAGGACCAGGCTACATTGATGACTACATTATCTAACAGTTAGGAGTGTGTAGCCATCTCATCTGTATGTCCTTGTTTTGTAAGTCTACTGCCCCCTTCACTGTGTAAATTCAGCATCCATTATAAACCTCCTCCTTCTCCCTGATCTCTGTGGATGGCTGTACTACTACAGTATGATAACAGCATTGGACTACCAAACATAGTAGTTATAGTGCTAGTGCTTGTAAAATGACAGAATATGCTATTAATCAAATATGTTTCTGACAACAAGCTAAAAGAAGATGAAAGGGCTTGACAGTAAGATGCAGGGAATGCAAAAATGGAGAAATGCAACAACAGGGTTCAGAGAAGGTTTTTAAACTGTATGTGATCTTAATTGGAACCCATATCTAAACAAACCTTTAAGCCCCTCTTTTTATTGCTTTGTTTTCAGGGAGTTTGCTTTGGATTGCTGAAGTTTTCAAAATTCAAAACTGAAATCTCAATATGAATTAAGACTTATTCATCAAATGCATCAGGACTCCTTTTGAGATGGAATGAATCTCTAATCTGTAATGTGCGACCCTAGAAGTCGGCTCACCTCAGAGATATTCTGGATGCCCTCCATCTGAACCTCCGTGGAGCTCATGATCTCCGTGGAAGTAGTGTCCAGGATCTCCACGGCAATGCCAATGAGCAGGCGTGCTCTGAAGGAGACCCCCTCTCCCAGGCCTTCGTTCAGGTCTTGGTGCTCATCCATCAGAGTGTAGTTTCTTGTGGAGCCATACATGTTCACCCAGGCAGGGCCCAGGGTTGGAAGAAAACCTGTCATGAGAGGTGAGTTAGTGATGCCTCCCTCTCTTGTCTTTATATGGACAGTCACTTAACCCAGCTCATTTTGTGCGCATCATTTTATCTTGTTTATCTTGTTGTATATGAGTTCACATAAGTTACAGTATTATAACTGTCATATTATAGTACATACATAAATAGTACCTTTTAGTCTACCTAAGTTATAAAGAAAGGCATTTATTCATTGTGTGCAGTCATATATGTGTTGATTTATGAAGTGAATTGTTAATAATACAACACAATACTACAACAAATCATTACAATCAGCTTCACCTTTGTCTCCATCATTGGCAATCTTCCGGAGATCAATAAAATGTGTTCCTATGGCTACATCGTTAACTTTGTCCGAATCTCGTATCTGGAGTTTCATCCGCTTACAAAGAGGTGGGAACATTTCTGTGAAAATGATCTGTTCATTCCAGATTGGTTCATAGCTGCTCTTCTGAACTGAAGTCTTTCCCTGTTATGAAAAATGAGTGTTTAATGATGCACACATTATTGCACACACACAATAATTACTCAGCTATGTGATTGCAAAAAACACAATATTAGATAATATATCTAATTAATTAATAATGCTGAAGGCCTATTCATTTTATTCTGATTATTTCTATCAAAACATTAAGACAGCAAAACATAATTAAACATTTCCTCTTCACGCTGAATTCGAATAAAAAATAAACAGGTTGTCACAGGAGTAACTACAGGAAGTCCCGTGTAATCTTCAATTACAACTGTTAAATTTTACGTAACTAATTACATTTAAATCAGGTGGGAATAAACATTGAATTAGTCATTTACATTACAATTATATTTATATGTACAGTATATGATTAATATTCTTTTAAGTGCATAAAGCAGGTGTTCTTTGCATATTATCATAGTTAAAAAAGATGCAGTAATCCAGCAGCCTTACTTTTTGCCCTGCAAAGAGCACTTGAACATATGGGTCCACCAAGTCTTTGTTTTCTCCTATGAAAGCTTTCTTCATATTGGCCATTATACTAGTGTTCATCTTTGGAAGCCCCTCAGCTCTGTAGATCTTGACATAAAAGCGGGCCCACTGCCGTTCAGAAGGAACGCCCTCAGGCAACAAGAGGTTCCTGAATCGAGAAAAAACATTTTCAGCAGTAAAATGAGCTTGAAGTACCAAGGATCTCAACAAAGTTATTTAAAGAAAATATTGTTGAGAACAGGGATAAAATGTAATATAATTTGATAGAATTATTTCCTTTAAATGAATTGACTTTAATAGTTTATCACGTGTGCAATAGACACACATGTAGCTTTAGAGCCAAAAAAGAGAAACAGAGTTTTACAAAACTGGGAAATTTCTTAAAACTTTTGGATGTTTGAACACTTCTGAAAATAATGACCTCAGAATGTAAAATGAAAAACATTAAGCTACAGGAAGCCCTTAATCACGTACAGGAGGTGTTCAATATTTTGATCTAAGCCGCCTGCACTGTGTATGGACTGAATTATACAATAGTCAGTCAATAATGAATGTGCCATGCTATTAACATTGAGGAAATTTCTCTTTTTTATTTTTGTTTCAGGTTACTCACAGTGCTGTTTTTTAAATATACTGTATCTCTGCAACTATGAAAGAGCATTCATGTAAAAAAACAAAAAAAACATGTATTGAACACAATTGGATTATGTGCTCTATGATATTTTATGCTGAAGGATATATATATACTTTTTTACATTACATTACTTTATTAACCCTTTACAATTTCTTGCATTAGGAATTTGTCTTTTCACATACCCCAGCTTGCTCTCCATGAGACACACAGACAGGGAGAGAAGCTTGGGGTCAGAGTGCAGGGTCAGCCATTGTACAGCACCCTTGGAGCAGTTGGGGTTAAGGGCCTTGCACAAGGGCCCAACAGAGCAGGATTCCTATGCTGGCTGGGGGATTTGAACCAGCAACCTTGCAGCCACAGGCGCAGACCCTTAGCCACAGAGCCACTGCTCCACCCCAACTTTTAATGAAAATTGGGGCATTACAGACATGTACAGTAAATGATTGAGACTTTTACCCTTCTATATCATCCTCATCGGTTTCATTGGCCTTGTGTGGAGTTTTAATGTTGTCTCCTTTGCCAACCACAGCAATATCACACTTCAGATAACCTTTCACCCCTGCAGTGATGTCATCAGGATCAGAAAGGATGGCCCACTTGTGGTAGAATTGATGTTCTGTTGAAGGTATTCATCACACAAAAAAGGGCTTGTTAAACCACTTGTAAGAACAGAGAGATTAAAATGATAGATATTAGGATCTAAATATTTCTTACCAGGCTGTGAATACACTGTGCCCACATCCAGTTTAAACATTCCAACCAAAGTGCCACTACGCAACAGGTTTTTGGAATGTATTACCTTAAGAAAAATGAGAATTTTTTAAAGAAATAAAGGTATTTAGCTTTTTTCTGGATTGATTTTTAATAAACAGGAGTCAGGTTTGCAATATATTTTCAAATACACACAAAGATTGTACTTACTGAAAGCTTTAAAATCTTGTCGAACATTACATCAGGAGGCACGTGGAAGTCAAAAACAAAATACTGGAAAAGAAATAAAGTTTTAATTACTTGAAATGACTTCCATCACATTGTATCTGTTTAACTAGGTGAAAAAGAATAGATGTATTTGCATGTAAATTATATTTTACTGAGAAATAGCATGAAGATATAAAAAGAACAGGCAAACAGCTATCCTTACTATACTACCACCATTTACCACCAGTAAATCATTTTAAATTAGAGAGCTACAGTATGTAGTTGATAAATGTGTATTAATTTCAAGATTTTATTCATGACAATCACCTTAAAATAAAATATGATCAGCTGATTCAGCCTGAAATATCAGTTAGTTTTTTTATCCAGTGATTTATCCAAAACAGATAAATCACTGTTCTATTAGTCTTTGACATGAGATACTTGCAGATTAATTTCATATATCTGAATCAATAATCAATGAATAAACAATTAAATAGTTTTAACAACTGTATTTAATCTATTAAAACATTAAAACAAAACAAAACAGACCTATCTTTGGTATCATCCCACTGCAACTCATTACGCAAATAAAAAAACTATCTCTTTAGTCAGATATTGGTCCTGAGCTGATGTATCATTACTAGACTTGGTATTTGCAGCAGCTTGATCAGAAACCTTTCAGCTTTTTTCAGGGTACAGAAATATTCAGTAATTTACTTTTCATAAAATTTCAAAATGATCTTAAATGATCTTGTTCTCTCTTTTGTGCAACATCCTCTGAAAAGGGTTGTCAGAGGTATTCTGACATACTGTCATGTCATAATAATAATAGTATACAAAACATCTGCTTCCCCTTTTTTGTTTTACTGTATGTTTTCCATAGATATTGTGAGGATAGGGGCCAGCAAAATGGCAGTTCAGGCCTGAACTATATTTCCCAGCCTGCTGTGGGGAATGTCCTGCCATCCTCAGTTTCCTGACCAGTTACTTTAAAGGCAAGTGATGCTTTAAAAACCAGGAAGCTGGGGCTTCCTGGAGAGAGTATCCTGTGGGGAAAGACATAGGGGAAGACAGACACAATAGGAAGAGAAGCAGGAAAGAGATCTGCAAAGAATCCTACAGTATGTGGGAAATTTATTGAACTGGAAAGTCTGTCTGACATGACTTCCTCAGTTTATGTTAAAAGTTTGTTTTTGAAAAGCTGTTAAGTAGCTTAGCTGCCTGGTGTAATTAGTGAGGGAACCTCAAGAAACCCAAAAGCTCAAAGAGCAGCTAGGTTTTTTTTATTTGCTTTGTGTTGCCTGCACTGTACATAAACAAAGAGCATTGTTTCTACTTACAGAAGCATTTGTGTCTGTTTTACTGAGACCTGCTTATAAAAACCGATTGGTACAAGGCCCAGTCCTTGGGGAGGCCTCAATATATTTATTATTGAAGCCCTGAGCCTATTACGGGTAAAGGGGTGCACATATCCTACACTGAGCTAAATACTTGACCTGTCATTCTTTCATCACAGTGCATTATACAGCAATAACAGGTTACCTCGTTGTAGTACGGGCAGTTTGTTGATTCTTTCATCGATGTGTACTTCTTCTCCTCTCCAATCTCCACACAAACAACAGGGTCCATGTTCAATCCCACCAGCTGTCTTGCTTCAATAATAGTAATACTGACCTGGAGAGAAATTTATTTAAAACTGGTCAAACCTGTGGGCCCATGAGAAACTGGTGAAATACAGTTGCAAATGAAAATGAAAATAAAAATCATAGAACAACAGACTAAGCTCAAGGATTTAACAGAGCATTCCATTTTTTAGGATAGATAGACTATAATTCTACATGAGAAGTGATTTAAATCAATTTTCTTTTAAAGTCTCACTAAGAAAATGTTTAGCAAGCATACAGTAAATAGCATTAAATAAAGTATAGTCTTTTTTCAGAGCATCTGCAAAAACAGAATATGGAAGAGAGAGGCAGAAGAACATTCTAATGAAATACAGTGAAATTTCATGAATGCTCAAATGGGGTGATGTAATTAGTTGGGTACCACAAGTACAATATCTGTACTAGGACCACAGCTTCTCCTAATTTAGTCAACCAATGGACTTCTTAAGAATGAACAGTGAAACACAGGACACAAGCAGATATTATGCAAATGTGAGTTTAAAACTAGAAACTAGGAATCCTTTTTACACATAGGATTGTAGGAATATGGAACAAAGTACCCAGCCATGTTGTTGTAGCAACTGGCTACTAACAACCATCCAACCTATTAGATGAGCTGAAAGCAGACCTGTTATTTGTTCTCTTTCTTATGTTCTCCTAATCTGTTGAAAGCTGTCAATGATGTCTGCATGTCGACTGTCAGTTAAAACTAATTTGCAGTACTGTGGGTTGGCCCTGGAGAGACTGGGAGACCTAGTAGTGCACTGACACACTGACACTAAGCACTGATTTGGATATTTCAGTGCCAAATTTTTAACAATTTTGAATTTAAGGGTTAAAATTTCCCAGTGAACACTGAGTCTCTGGCCACCCTAACCACATGTCTTCATTTTTGCATGCTTTCTTCTATGATATTACAATGTCACCACCACTTGTATAGACAAAAACACACAGAGGTGGGGGTAGGGGGATTGCAAACCTGGGGCTCAATCAGTCTCAGGATAAAGTGGGACACAGACAGAAAGGTAAAGGAGACTGTCAATAGTGGACAGCAACACCTACAGTATATAGGAACCAGGGTGTATTCTAGAGGTAGACTGGGCACTATCTCCTGAGCAATTAGCTACATAATCATATTTGCATTGCTGCCAATGATGCTAAATATCTAAGCAACTAATGAGGCAGAAATTGCGAAAGGTATAGTCAACACATCTGTGACAAGTGTAGGCACAACATCATTGAGAAAAACAAAATAAGAGGAGGAAGAATTACCATTGTTGTGCCAACAGGAAGGCTGCTTATAGCATGTTATCTGACACTGACCTAATGCCAATGCTGTACACAGAAAAGGGGTCTGCCATCATTTATTTTAAGGTCCCAGCAAGTGTTTTTCTACTTACTTGGTAATCCATTGGTCTTCCTGCGCTTGGCTCCATTTTAATATCTGGTTTTGATCTGAACGTTGGAAAAAAATAATTTTCAAATATTAAAACCTATCAACCAATTAAAAAAGGAAATTTGTTGTGCTTCATATCAGTCATGATATGAATGAAATTTTAATTATAATAAGAGATACATTTGATATGCTCTGTGTGTTTGATATGTTCTAGTTGTGTGACTTTTGCATTAAAGAGGCGCATTACATGTAGCACACCAGCAAATATCAGTAAATGCACCAAAATGTGACGATACAAACAGATTTTGTCTATTTAGAGTTGATTTAAAAATATGCCAAGAGTAGAAAACTAAATTCAAGTAGCCCATGAGTAAGAACTCGATGACGGCAAACTCCAATGAAGTACAGTATAACTGTATTTCAGGTTTGTGAAGGCATTCACCTCTTGTTGGAGACATTGGTGGTGACAGCAGTGACAGAAGCCAGTGAAATTGTGTCTGGATCCAGACCTCCTCCCAGACGCATAGCTTTCCTGTCCAAGTCCTCTGTTTCAAGAACTGCTGGCTCATCTAAAATATAGGAAAATTAATTTTATATTTCTGCAGTTTCTATTGTCAGTAAAAACCCACATGTTTCCATACACTTTTCAATAGTGTTTAATATTCCATGATTATTTGTAACTAAGTACCTTTTCCTTCAGGCAGTTCTTTACTAGGCACTTAAGCTGCCCTGCCATGTTGTTGAATCCAATACCCTGGATTAATTACTAACAAATGGACTACATATGCTGAATAGCCTCCAAGCAGAAGATGACTCATTCCTGTTTTATTTAGAACTATGGATTCTCACCTGAAAATAAGATGGATTGCACAAGGGAGACTTAGGAGGTGGCTTGGGTCAGGTTAAGACATATTCTAAAATTGTTATGTGATCTTTAGAGGCTGCAACATGTCACAAAATTGACTCATCTCTAACTAAGATAGAGGGACTTTATTAAATGCAGGCTTTACAAATTTTTCAGCAATAACAGCAGAGTTAACGTTCCAGTGTCTTGGTATAACTAATTCCCTAATGAGGATAGAGCCTTGGTTTATAGGTGCAAGTGGGGAGCTGCATCAGTGTGCACTGGCTACAAAGGAACAAGTAAAGGTTAATTCCATTCTGAAAAATTGAAAGGAGAAACACAACATTTCAGCTCTTGGTGTCAACACCATGGTTTAACATGGCACTCAAAAGACCACCTTTCACAGAACAATGTGCCACCTCAGCAGACTGGACTTGGGTACCAGGAAAGAAAACTTTCCCATCCCAAGGCTATTGAGTCCCAGCTTTGCCTAAGTTCTAAAACTTGATGATATTTAATGTCAAGGTGAGGTAGTTTATTTATATGTTCATTTTTCTGAAGCCTTTCTTTTCAAAGGGGTGAAATTACACATCCGAACTGCTGAAACAGGGGTGTTGTGATCTGGAGTTTCTGATGCAGTGGAACTGGCAGGTGTGAACATAATCAAAAAGACGGAGCACGATAATGTGTCAATTTTGGTAAAGTGTGGTGACTTGCGATCTTACAGTTGATAGAATATCAAACATTCTTGCACTGTGAACAACTGACTGTGCAGTGTTATCATGATAAGAAGTGCATTTTTTCCTTTCTTCATTCCTTTTTCTTGATTTTCACCAGGCTTGACAAACAACTGGTTAGTTCAACTATGCAGAATCAACTCTTTCACCAATGAGTTGATTATGTAAAATCATTTTCAAAGATATGCTGCCTTAATGACTACAGACCAACTGCTCGAACGTCAGTGACTATGAAAGTCTTTGAGTGGCGAGTGTTGAAGCACCTTCCTGTTGGATCCTCACCAGTTTGCGAACAGGGCCAACAGCTCTGTTGAGGATGGTGTTAAACTGGCTCTCCGCTGTACACTCCAGAATTCGGACGAGCCAAATCCCTATTCTTGTATCCTTTTTTGGACAATTTTGCTAAGTGTTGTTGAATTCTGGACTTTTTTTTACCTGTCACAAAAACTGTCAAAGTGAATAACAGGACATCTTTCCTTCTGACTCTTGGTACAAACACTCCCCAAGACTGTGTCCTATCTCTGGGGTTTTTTCACTTTCTATGAACAACTTCACATCTCAGGTAGAGTCAGTTGATATTTTTAAATATGCAGATGACACTACTATTGGCCTTATCTCTGATAATGATGAGGCTCCATAATGACAGGTTATTGACGGGGGAACAACTGGGTGTTTTAATGTAGCAAAAACTAGGGGAATCATTATTGATTTTAGACTTGTCCAGAACATAAAACTCAGCATCACAATTAATGACCATCCTATAGTAACCAGAAATGCCTTCAAATTCTGGGGAACATACATTTAGAGACAATCTTAAATCAAGGATCATACAGTTGAGAAGGTGCATCAGAGGATGTATTTTCTTAGGCAAGTTAAAACACACAGAATGAACCAGCATCACTGTCTGGTATGGGAATTTGGACGGCCATACGAAAGGAAAACTGGAAAGGATTGTGTCAAAAGCCTCAGAAACAATAGCCTGTGAACTCTTATTCATTTCAATCCTTTACACAAGCCTTCACAACCTTAGCTTCTTTCCCTACGAACTTTGAACTCTCCCCCTTCATCTTCTGTATTTAGCCTCCCGTGAGCATCTCTTTTACAATTCTGTTTGCCAAATGTAAAGATAATATGTATCTATACATGTGCTTGCGATTCTGCTTTTGTTGACTTTTCATTTCAACTTGCGTTCATTTTTTAATTATTGTATGTGTTGTATGACTGCCTCATCAGTGTTCGTTTGCTGCACTGAAAGCAAATTAAATTCCAACCACAATTGTTGTGTGGCAAAAAAGTTTGATCTAACCTTCTTCTAATTACAGTCTCTCGAGTGCATCATGGTCAGTCATGATGATCAATTAATCAAAATAATAGTATGCAAATGAACAGGTGAACGTTTACTGCACGCTGAAAGGAGAAGAAAAGAGACTCAATGTGACACCACAGCTGAAATGTTGTGTCTCTTTTCTTTTCCATTCAGCATGGAATAAAACCTCACCTGTTTCTTTACAGCCAACTTGTACTTCTTCAAAGTTATAGTATACATAATTTTTTGAAAACATATATGCAAAGGGTTGTGAGTTTCTTTAGATGCTCATTATATATATTTTTACCATTAGAGTGAGTGTGCCTTCTTCTTATTTGCTTTTTTTGTGTCAGGACCCGATTCCATTTTTGTTCATATTATACACTCATCCCTCAATAAGAAACCACCAAAGACAAATTTCCTGCCACACCAAAACCAAGTGGTTTAATAGTTTACATGTGCAACTTTGAGAACACAAATGTTCCTGAAAAAGGAGAAATACTTTTATTGTTTCCAGCAACGGCGGATTTTCCCTGCTGCAATGTTATTGCAATTGACGAGAAGTATAACCTGGTATTGATAAAATGGATGATCATAGATGGTATGACCTAATAGAGTGAGGGATAATTCTTACTGTTCCCAAAATTATGTAAAGGAAATAGAATAAAAGGCTTTTAGCATCCCAAACCTTATCCTGGGTTCTCAGACTTGCCTCAATGGAAGCACGGAAGAGTTTGCTAAGACAATTACCTCCTTTCTTATGGTCTTCCTTTGAGGTGCGTGTCTTCCCGAGCTTCATGGCTGCAAACACTCCTCTCTCTGCTCTGTGTGAAATAAAACCCAGGAGCAGGGTGAGGATTTCGATCCTTAAATTTCTGATGCAAGGTTTCCATCAGGATGAAGAAATTACTGTGTAGAGTAGAACGTTTGTCTCCAGGCTTGGAATATCTTTTCAGCCACAGGAAAGTGGAGGTGCTCAAATTTTAGAGGTATGTGTGAAATGGGAATACATTTTAAAATAATGTTTTAAACATTGAGAACCCATTTACAAGTCAAATATAAAACAAACATGACTTACATTAAAAAATATGAATTAAGAGACATTAAACATGCAATTACACATTTTCATTTTATGTTGATGTATATGACTGAAAGACTTTACATTATAATTTGCATAAGACATGATTTGTTCACTTGCTGCCTTTACTAATTTTATCACTAAATTATAATAGTTTGAAGTTCTTTTTTAACTATTTTCATCAATTAAATTTTTTTTAAATGAAAAAATACACCTCCCACAACCACCCCCCCAAGTCCATGGTATAGCCCCATTGGAGTTTCCCATCAAGATATAGATGGATTTTCCAGCTTATACATTTCACCCCATCACCAATTAAAATAAACCTTTATGTAAACAAAAATCCAGTATTCTGTTAAACTAAGAGCAAAGTCGTCTTGGTAGTACATTAAGCATAGTGAAATTGTTCATAAAAGAAATCTGTCTCAACTAGAAGAAATCCAACAATCAGACTCAAAATATGTACCAGCTATCGACTGGTGATCACTGCCCAGCTTACAAATAATGCATCTTAATATTTAAAGATAACCATGAATTTAATACTTTATTTTCCTGTAAATCTATTAATAGATTAATCTATGTAATCTGTGGAATCTTGAAAATGTAATTCTGTAAACTCTTAAGCATAACTGTTTTCATATTTTCAGTTTTTAAATTTAGTCTAGGATGATATTAAAAAGTACCATTGAACAGAACAGAATAACAGTACCTCCAGCAAGATACAGAATATGATGTCTGCCAGTATATGCATTACTTTAACTCCGGAGTGTTTGCACTGATTATGCAGCAGCTCAGTTTATTAAAATTAAAATGCTCAAACACCACCTGACTGATATTTGGTATTTTAGTAAGAATATTTCATGTTCTTTAAAAAAAGATGATTAACATTTACATTCTTTTATGCTACTTTATTTTTAGACGCAGATACTCAAATATTAAATAAGGTGACTATAAGGCAGCAGACGTTCCAGGCAGAACTGTAAATGGCTGTGTGTAGATCAGGTACAAGTGTTTCTAAAAAGTCTGACAAAACTTCCTTAAAGAAGAAAATGCATCTCATCTCAAATGATTTCTTAATTGGAGTTCCTGATCTCACATTAACATCATCAAACAATATACTGTATTGCCCCATGCTTTTCCTTTTCACATAATTCATAATCAAATGCATTAAATTAACCAAATCATGCAGAAATATCTATTAAATTAAAACAGTAAACTGATTTCACAGCAATTGTCATTCTAAAATAAAAAAAACAATTTAACAAAAAGCAACAGTTGCAAGCTTTTTCCAAAATTTACATTCAATGTTCATAGCTTTAACTGGACACTACTGATCCACTGCAGAGTTTGACTGTATACAACAAAGCATCAACCGATGAACAAGCTACATACCATGTAAAAAACAACACGTTCCCTTTTCCCGGACTCAGTTCTGATAGGTCCCAGTTATAAAAAAAACAACTGGAACTGGTTCTGAAAAAGTTACTCCTACATTCCTTATTTTGAGTTTATATCACAGAAACAGAAAGTCCACAAAAGTAAAGTTGCAAAAAAGAATCGGTTTGGTCTGAGACTGCAATTGGTCTGGGGAGATCTGATATGCTTATGAATACTGCATGAAGCAATACGAACCTGAGACAACCGTCACCATGACTAGATCCTAGTGATACTGCTGTTCTTTGAAATGCCATAGAGGGTAGAACAAGCCAAGTCTACTGAAAAACCGCCTAATTATTTTGTTGGGCAATTTCATTAAGATTCTACAAAATAAATAAATGGATAAATGAATGAATATTGAAATTGCTTTTTTTGTTTACACTGTTTGATAAAGACATTAAATGTATTCTTTCAAAGGACAGTTTTTACATCCTTTCAAAGCCTTCCTACTTTTCATATTCTAAACAAAATATGTTTTGAACATTAACTAGCACCTTCCAAGCCAGTTTGTTAGTTACACAGAGCAAAATGAATATTATGTACAGTAATCATAATTTTCCATTTTCATTATAGTCATTCTTAGCGAGCACAGTCATTGATGGTGTACAGTAGATAAAGCAGGTCATCCTGGGGTAAGTCCCTTACAAGGAAACAGATAAAGGTTAATTCCAAAACCTGAAAAAGTCTAAGGATAACATGTAGCCAAAAATGAAATAAGAAAATTAAGAAAACCATTGTAATGCTATTGACATACATGTAGCATGTCAGTTAACCTACACATAAATATCAAGTTCACAACATTGTTTCATAGCTGCGCACACTTTTAATCTTTCTCTTAATTTACACTACTCTCCATCTAAGCCATCTTATGCATTTAAAAGGAATTTTTGATGGAACAATTTTTTCATCTAGCAGGCCACAGTTTGGAAGGTAGTCTGCTTATTATTTTATAATCTCTTCATACATCCATGCATTTTCATAAAAGTATAAATTATGCCTCATTTCTCTTTAATAGTATGCAGAATGGATAATCCTTAGGAATACTGTTGTTTTATTCCAAAATTATGATCTAAAGAAAGATGGACAAAGATATTTATTAGTAGTAAATTTACATCAGCTACTGTGGCATTAGTATAGTAACCATTTTATATCAGTTGTAAGCTAAATATATTAGCTTTTAAAAAATAAAAGACTTGACGTACAGTAAAAGTCTTTATTTTTACTTTGTGAAACATTTTTGTCTCCTATAAATCTAAGAGACCCAGAGAGACCTAGATCATCGCTGTAAATGTGTGTTTCCAGGAAAAGTCTTTTATTTTCAGTTAGTGAAACATTTTTCTGTTTGATCACCGATAACTAATGGAATTTTAAACAAACGTTCAGTGGGAGGTCAAACCCAGATCCCCCCCACTTCTGCCTACCTACATGTAAATAGCACTAGTTTCTTGCTTACTCACTTGCATGTTTTATTTCGATGTCTCCCTCCACCCAATCTTCTCTCGTGTAGCAGCTCCTGGTTCACCCTTCATCAAGGGGGGTACTGACAGAGTCAGGTGTGTCACCTCAATAAAGCTCACTGTCTGTATCGGGCCATTTTTCTGCCTTAATTAGTGTTTGACTAAACTACTGAATCAATCACTAAAGCTATTCAAGACAAAAACACACATTTGACTCATTTGGAAGAAAATTACAGATAGAGCAGTTTCCACCTTGCCACCCTCATGCAGTCCAATCATTCAGCTAACTCAGCACAGGCCATTCCTGGTTGATACCTACTTGTCTTTGCTGTCTTTACTTCCTTTGCTGTCTTTGCCTTCCTTCCCATTCTTGTCCTTCCCTTTGCTTGCGGGGCCGAAGTGAACAGCGGACATTTAGAACAATTAATGTTTCAATAATTTATCTGACAAAACATAATTCAGTGAAGCAGCAACATAAGAGGGTGAAACATGTTAGAGTTTCTCTGAGGGTGTTTTGAAACCACGACAACAGTAGCAAAACTGAAAAGATACAGGATTCAGTTTCAGCAGCTGCTGCTTTTTAAGGCTACCTTATGACAGAAAACTAATGCCTTAAACAATCCTCACTGTCCCATCTTTTCAAGGCCTGGTTTTCTGTGGAAGAACTTCATGTGAGCATTAACAAGGCCCACCCTTACTGAGCAGATCTTTGTCTTCCTAAAAGTGTTTTTATTTTTGATACTGTCTCTCCACGTTTAGTACACTCCATTCTTTGTATTTTGACTAGCCCAAAATGTTCACAAAAAAAGCACTGATCTTATTTTTGTTAAATTATTTCTAAATAAACATACTGTACTGTAATGGGTAATACAATACATTTTTTTTTTCAAGGAATATCACAAAGAGATTTAAAGTCTAAATTACTATCAGACATCCCACCAATAGGATCAGTGCGAATTTCCTTCAGTGTTTACCAAGTGTTAATAAAAACTGAAGTTAACGTGAAAAAATAAGTGTTTTGTACATATCAAGTTTGTGTAAGTATTGTTCAACATTTCTAACATATACTTATTTCTAACATTATACTTTGTATAAACTTTTATTCAAGTTTGAAATATTATTGAGTTACTACCAACAGCAAAAAAGAGAAAATAGTCCTGGTGTTTCAAAACAGAATCTTCTGTGATGTTATCATATAGACCGCTGACTTGAAAACAAATAACAGCAAAATTAAGATGTACCTGAAAGAAATAATGCTATGTCTTTTTTCCTTCTTATCCTTTGGTCTGAAATTACAAAAATCAATTGTAATTTATGTGTAAATTGAAGCTTTGCTTCACAAACTGAAACCACTCGAACATCCAAAACAAACAAAGGGACAAATTATCTCACAAACCACTTATGCCAATTGCAGTCTAACTCAGCCCTGCCTTTGAATTTATCTCACACTCAAAAACAAGCAAACAAACAACTGAGCAAAGAGAGAAACAGCAAAGCACAGCAACCAAAACAAAGAAAAATCACTTCAAATTCACACAACACTGATTACATTTTTAGCTAATGTGGCCTAAAAATTTACAATCACATGCAAAAGCATCAGAATTCTTTGTTGCTATTCTATGATTCATCAATGCTAATAAATATGGCTAAAATGTGTTTATATGTGATAAAAAAGGAATCCAAACAATTAAATTTCAATCAGTTAAAATATTTTTTTTTATAAAATATTAAAATCAATACCATAATACCATAATACCACAATACCATTCTGCAATTTCCCTCACGGGATCAATAAAGTATCTATCTATCTATAATATAATATAATTCATTTATTATAGTTATGTGTAACATATACAGTACTTCATCTATTGAACAGGTAACAAAGTAAATACTTTCTGATAACATGATAAATTCAGAGAGTATTCATTCTGAATTTGAAGCACATTGAACATTTTTAGAATGTATACAGAAGCCGTTGGAAGAGCCTGAGGCTGATTTGACAAGAATTAGGAATTTTTTGCCATTATTTTGGAGTGTAAACTTTATTGTAATTTCTGTTGTTCATGTGACAGCACCACCTGGAATATTCAGACTAGACTATTCATGAAAACCTCTGGTCTATTTCTGTGTAGGTGTAGTTTCTAAATGCACTTACAGTACTCTAGCTAGCTGTGATCAATAGCAGATGGATGTGGACTGATGTCCTCAGAGGGTTTTATTGCTAGTTAGTTTTACAGTCGTTAAGTTTAAATGTTAGATTCAGGAAAAAGAGAAGAAATATCAGCTTTTATATCAGCAGTCATGCATTTACTCATTGAGAGTGCTTCATTAGAACACATTCTGTATATCTACAGTACATGAAGCACTTTGGCACTCAGGTTTCAAACACCACAGCAAACATACCCAGGATCCACCTCTTCACTGCAGACAAAACCATGGGTTTAAGAAAAAAAATCTTTATGCAAAACTTTTTACAGGTCTTATTCAACTACACAATGCTGGTTTTCAGACAATGGGGGACCAATAAAATGCAATAACAGAACATCCTTATCTATCTTGTCTACTACAAAGATGTCCTTATCAAACACGCAGAAAGGAACTTAGGAATCT
The DNA here is from genome assembly GCF_055471065.1 of Atractosteus spatula. Taxonomy (NCBI): domain Eukaryota; kingdom Metazoa; phylum Chordata; class Actinopteri; order Semionotiformes; family Lepisosteidae; genus Atractosteus; species Atractosteus spatula. Next base: position 29,817,903 of record NC_142707.1, read on the forward strand.
TAATTTACTGACATAACTCTGTCAGAAAATTAGATAGCATACTTGCTTTCAAACATAAGTATAAGTGCATTTGTTTTCAAACATCTTAGTGTAAGATACATACAGTACAGTATACAGTATATGTACTATATGTTAGATATTATTCGACAAATAATCAGGGTACATAAAAAGTTCACTAAAAATCTCATTTTTCAGAAACTCACAAATGAGAATTTGTATAGAATGTGGGCAACACAAATGCTTTAGAACAGTTTGCACCTCAGTAAGAGTACCATTACTGTACTTGCCCTTTCTTAAGTGCTTTTCTGTTGAATATTCATTGCAACATAAAGGGCATGCCCCACACATTGCACAGCACTATTAACATTAATTACTAATTTTGGTTTGGTTAGCCTTACAGAAAGGCATTAAACACACAGAGACAGTACCTTGCTACTGCCTGGTATCCATCATTCAGTTTGTTCTTGAGCTCAGACATTTTTCTGGATGAAATAAAGCAAGGATATGCTTTCACTTTGTTGTCAATGAAAACAAAAGTATGTAAAATAGACACCCCTTATTAATCATACAATGAAAAAAAGAAACTGAGTATTTTTAATGATAAAATCATTCTAAAAAAATGACTGCCAGATGAAAGAGCATAAGAACATTTACAAATGAGAGGAGGCAAAAATGGAAAAAATATTGGAGATTATGGAGAAATTGTGGACATTTAGAAAAAAACGGAGATTCGTTTACATGTCTAATTTAAAAATACAGTAAAGAAGTATGAAAAGATAAATATATATAATTATTGCAGAACAAAAAAATAGTAATGCAAGTATTTTTTTCAGTTGATATTTTGAGCTTTTTCATTTTCTGTTACATGCACATTTTGCACTGATTGTATATTAGATAATCCTGTACAATTACATATCTTTGACACTTGTCACTGCTGGGCTATGATCCTCAGAGAAAATGAAGCACCATCAGTAGTACTGACAGAAAACTTGCAATTTGCATTAAGTAAAGTTGCTTTAATGCTGCTTTCTGCTTGAATATAGCCTACTCTATTAGACCTGTGAATTTATTATTTGGTAAAATCTAAAATATATTATTATTATTTTTTCTTGGAAATTATAGAAAGCATTACTCCTCGATTGCCACTATAAGGTCTGTGAAAATCAAAGGTATTTGGGCTCAAAAGCACTTTGCCTCCCATTTCTATAAACCTCCACTCTCCTTGCTCTCCAGGAGGTGTTTTTGGAGTGTTTTGGACAGACTATGATAAAAAGGAATACCGTGGTGCAATAGATGTGACAAGACATTTTGTTATAACAAAGCACATAGCAAAATCTGTGCAGTGAATTGAAAATGTCATTCCTCCTCTTGCCAAAGGGAACCCATCAGCGGTTATGAAGTCATTACCACTCATGTTCAAAAACTAAATTAAGTTAGTTTACCCTTAAACTGTAGCGCTTCAGTTTTTCCCATTACCTTGGTTCATCTCAAACTGTAACAAGCAGAACTTGAATAGTAGCGAGCAATTACAATCCATTACGAAAACTCAATATTTCTACCTGTGACACATTTCTAATCAATAGCAAAGCCTCCGAGAGGGGGAAGCAACATATCGGAATAAAGGGGTAACCCTTTAAGAAGAAAAGGTCAAATTAAAATAAAAAAGACAGCAATCAATAATTAATTGGCACCAGGCTACAGTCTGCTTGGGGCTACTGTGAATGGAGTTAAAGTTTCATTTAAATTGGCTATCATATGGCATCACCTGGGACCAAGTGATCCAGTTGAGTCAGTCTGTGATCAGAGCCCTGTCATTGGCTACTTGACAGTAGGGGTGATTAGAACACAAATCCTATTGTTCAGCATTGTATTTGCTCTTCACCTGCAGCAGAGACCATGAATTATAAATATTCCCTGGCTGTCCAAGTCAGATATTAATGACCTTAAGTGATACTTTTGCGTGACATTGTTTTATTCTGAAATATTGTTCCTGAAAAAGATAACAGATCATGGTGTCCAGGCTGCATTGAACCATTCAGAGCTTTTATCCAGCTTTGATCCATTATGGAATCATGAGAGTGACAATCCTCTGGAACAAGACTATGACAAATGATCAAGCTTCTGCTTCCTGGTTATTCTTCCAATTATTCTTTTACTGTGTCTAGGCAATTGTTTTCACAGCATGTCAGTTAAAGCCATGTCCCCATTATGACACCTTGGGGCTGCCTATTGTTTCAGGGTGCAAAGCTGGAGCCCTTTTCATGTCCAGATTGTTGGTCTTATCAGGATGTTCAGCTGACTGTTCCCAGTGTTGGATACTGAGGCACAGAGTAGACACGAGAGTGAATTCTAATTTGAGAGAGAAGGGAAAAGACAGCAGGGAGCTGAGAAAGAGTGCAAGCTACAGTAGGGAGATGGAGGCAGAGAGAGGGATAGAGAGCAGCTTATAAATAAATCACCAGATGGGATGTGGTAGAATATCATGCCAGCCAATACAATGTCCCACCATTGTAGAGATGAATCCCACACTTTCTTTAATTCTTAATGCTGTTTCTTCCAAACTTTCCAAAAGAGAGTTCTGGGTGTATCCCTCTGTTGTTTAGCCTGCTATTACCACTATCATTAGGCTCAAGGCAGGATTTGTTTTCTGCACAGCAAACTTATTTTCCCTAAAATTAAAAACCCGCCTCTTCAAAGCCAGGCTCTTTTGTGAACAAATACAGTATCTGTTTGCTACAGCTTTTATTTGCCAGAACATGAAGTAATTTTTTTCCATATTTAAAAATGCATGTCACATCGCAATGTACTGTAAATACATACCAGCCAATAATTTTGGTTGAGATCATATATATGTTTCAGTGCATTCTGACCTTCAAATCCGTCCTGTTCTTATGAAAATGTAATCACACTGAGGCGATATTCTGCATTCATGTGTTGAATGAAGGCAGATTCTCTTCATTGAAAAGAGAACAGCTAAAGATATTTCACCTTACCTAACAAAAACCACATGGAAATGTTTTCAATATTTTATTTAAGAAGATCACCAACATGACAGATTAAAATAAGCATAAAATTAAAAATGGCAACTCTATTTTGTATTATAAGGTGCTGTAGAATGTTTAAATTCAATTTTCATTTTCTTATTTTGTATCTCCAGGGGAAAGAAGAAAGAGCTGAAGAACATACAGATTCAGTAAAGACCACTGAAAGAGAAACTACAGAGTTCAAATAATATTTACCCCAAAGCACCCTTATCCTCCTCTTCCTGCCCTTCTTCAAGACTGTAGCTTTAAACAGAAGCAACAAAGTTAGCTCCTTTAATATATGACATAAAATACACTTCAACTTAGGCACAGCAAAGAAAAAAATCCCAAACATACAACAACAATGTTCAAATATTTGAAAGAACATTATCAACAGCATATAGACCAGGGGAAATCACAGACACACCTGTGGGAAACACACACCTGTAGCTGCACACAGACATTTTGCACTTGCATGTAATGTTTGAGGGTTCAGAAATTGTACTGATCATGTCGACTAAGGTTATATATTCTCTTAAGAAATGAAAGCAAAAAAAATCTTACAAGTTCAGCGTTGGGCAAAAGTAAGAATTGTGTAAAAGCCAGTGTCTCTCGGTTATCAAAGACAAAGAATACATAAATACATAATAAATAATTTCATTTATTTAAGGTGGGCAAAATACTAGTAATAACCTTGAATCCGGGAACAAGTACAGCACTCTACTGACAAAGTCTACAGAAAAAAATAGATTCTTCAAAGTTAATATCATCTCCTTAAGAAAAGTTTAAAAGTCTGGATCTACAGTTTCTATTTCATTATTGCATTGCTTGAAAACACATATTACTGCAGTGAAAATCTTTTATGAACACCACATCAAAAAATGAAAATGCCTTTTTGTTGTAAGATTATTGTTAAAAAATGAATTATACAATTTCCTTATATATAACAGCAATATATATTTTATGTGTATAACTTTTACCCTCTGCCCAATTTAATTAATTTCTATTACATTTCCTAATCAAAAGTATCTGAATACATCCTGACAGATCATAAAGCTAGCAACGTTAAGATTGAATAAGAAGATTAAAAAGGGATTCCATCAACAGAATGATCAGTAATTGAAAGTGAAGCTGTTGCTTTCAGCAAGGAGTCATTATCAGTACTAACGAGAAACGTGCTTCACTACAAAGGTTTAAATATTGGAGTTACATTAATTTATACCTCAGGAATAAACTCTTCCTGCTTTCCTGAAAAAGCAAAGTCAAAAACAGGGCTTATGGGTACGGCTATGCATTTTTCACAGTCTGTTTTTTAATCTGTAATTCAGTCTGTCAGCGTCAAGACATCAACACAGTCTTGCATCTTCAACTAATGATCACTCAATTGTATTATTTTAATCATTTTAATTAGTTCTCCTGCTTCTAAAGTAGATAAATAAATTGTCCTGTTCATATCTACATACTTTTACATCCTTTTAATAATCTACAGGTGACAGGATAGCTAATAGACAATTTGTGGGTATTTGTATTTCTTTCAGTCAGAGAAGTATTTCTATGAATCATTTTATTAACCTATTGAGTAACATTAATGGATGTCACAGATCTTTTTTAATATTCATAGTTTTAAAGAACTCTAAACATGATTTTACTTATATCTTGAATAAGAAAAGTTCTTTTCCCATTATATTTCAGTTTTTAATTATAGCATTGGTAGTTGGTTAATCCAGTCTGTTGTCATGAAATGGCACTACATTTGCTTACTGTATATCTTATTTCAGTGAAGACACAGAAACAGCAAGAATCTTTTTACCTTAAACCTTTCTTGTAAATGAAAGTTACAGGATTCCTTTATGACGTACTGTATTTGTTTGCTTCTGGGAAGTTATATGCCCAGTTATTATTCACTAAAGTCAATATATGTACGTGTCAAATTTACAGAATGTGTGTGACAGACTTTGAAGGACATTGTTGAAATCCTTGTTTAAGCTATGTGTCATTTCAAAGTTAAAGATTTTAAGGCAACACTGACGTTCCTTAATTTGATACCACAGAATCCATTTGTAAATCACTCCACAGTCTCTCATGTATCAGAGTTGTTCCTTAATTGTATGAAACTTTATTACGAGCTAGTGAATAATTATATATGAACAACGAATATTTGCTTAATTTAAATTTGAATTTGATAGCTCGTGTAAGATAAAATGGGCAAATCATATAAATCTTGACAATTTGTGAACTCATTAGTCACAATGGAAAAATTAGGGCAATGTTTCAGCAGTTCTTGCATTTTCATGCTTTCGTGCAATCAGCAGATTTTTTGAAATATTAATGTCAGGTGGCGTGCTGATGGTACTAACACCCCCCACCAAATTCACCACATGTTTATTGAGAAATAAGTGTTGATTCGTTTTTCCAAATGCTTCTGTCAGATTGGAAATAACATCATTAAAACCTTTGTGACTTTCTGGCCCTTCTTTGACAAAGACCATATGAAAATTCAATTACAGACAAAAGACAAATTACAGGTTGTGCAATATACTGTATGTTATAACCTTCTGTGGACAGAACCCTAAATGAACATGTCTGTGCATGAAGTTGTTGAAATAAACTAATCTTGATGTAGTTGGTACTACATTTTACAGAATGTGAGATTTTTGTTAGCATCCATTCACTATCTGATACTGTCAAATTTGGACATAAATAAGATTAATTTCTGTGGCAGTTCAGCAAATCAATTACGAAATGTCCCACTGACAGTGATAAATGTGCCCACAATGGACAAATTATATCTACTGCTACTGTAAGTGACCTGCAAAATGAAAAATGTCTTTTTTCATATCAAGAGAATAAAACAGAGTGTGTACTTCTGTGATGAACAAAGAGAAGCTGACGTTTGACAGGTCTGGGTTGGATAATGAACATGTATTTCTGTGAAACATTGAGAGTTCTAGCTTGAAAGAGTTGTAGCAGAGGTAAACTTTAATACTTTAATAAATGCAGGGCATCCATATACAAAACATTATGCTTCTATTTTTAGTCTTTAAATGAAATTATACGACATCAAAATTACTTTGTTTAATTTAGCACGTTTCAAACACTTTGATCAACAATGCTTTTTTAAGTTACTCCAAGACCAAGAAAATAAAAAACAAAACAACATTTTCATTGTAGTCTTTACAGTTAGTAGGGCTAAACAGAAACCTCTACCTCATGAGGATGAGAGTTACATGGGTATATTCCTTTCATTGCTAAATGTGTAAAAAACAAATTTAAGCTGTTGATTCCTGGTGCCATTGCTTTCATTCACATAATCTGTCAACAAGGCAGCTGTTAAAATGTATAAGATAAAGGAGTTGCATTACTACTTTGTTAGCTTTGCTGCAAAGACTCCCACTAAATTTAATAACTTATTGTAAATTCTGGTTTTAACTTCAAACGCTCTGAAAGCAAATGGAACTTTTATTGTCAATGAGTGTGCGTTTGTAGGAACTGAAGTGTGCTAAAGTTGTTTTTTAATACACAACGCAGGTTAATTTGAAAGGATGTGGCAATTGTTGACTGTTACAAAATGTGTTATACATATTGTGAGAAACACAGAGCCTACAGGTACCAATGTGTCACGCCCAGTACACCTAGAGGGCGCTCTACCTTCCTCCTGTTCCTAGTTCCCTGTGATTATTCATGTCTTTCTGGTGTGTCTTGTTGTGTAGCCTATTTACTTCCTGCTTCTGCTCTGCTACTTGCTCAGCATTGATGTTCAGTTGCCCTGAGACCCACCTAGCACCAGGTCACTCCTGTCCTTGGCCTGAGGGCATTGGTTTCTATACGGCTACTCCTGAACAGCTGAGCCCGACTAACCCCTGTCTCGCCGCTACGCATTGGGTTTTTTTTGCTCTCCTGCCATTCCACGGTTTGTCCTTTCGGACATACGTGACACAATGGGAAGAGTGACACAGCTCTCACCAACAGCTCTTCAGCATCAAACATGCTCGAGAATGACCTTGTCTAGCAGCACACTGAGGATAACCTGGCTGTCTGATGCCCACCTAACACAAACCGTGTTCAGCCTGTCCACAGACTAACCCTTACTATAATTCCCTATAGTTGTCTTTCTAATTTAGTAAAGCATTAATAAACTTGTTATACAGATTTTCTATTGACATTTATTTTGTTTTCCTTTTCATGTTTTCTTTTAGTTTTATTTAAAATGAACAGTTAATATGAATGATACTATATAGAGTAAATCATGTCTTACTTACAGTATGATTTGATTGAATAAATATTTATCACCCTTTAATGTATAGATGAAACTTTTCTAAAATGTATAACAAAATTGAAATAAAATCTGTAATCTTTCCACCTGTAATGTCATTAGAAAGTACAATAAGTTCCTGCTTTGTCTAACAATGGTATCAAAAAGTAGTCTAAGTGGTGAGAAACCTGTGCTTAATGATAATCAAGGGACTTAGAAGTCAAAGAAAATGATCTACGTTGTTTAATTTTAAACACTAAGTTATGAATGCAGACGCAATTGGTGCTTTACGGCCATTGTGCAATACTGAGCTCCGCGCTTCCTCCCTCTCTCGGTGCTGCCTCCCCAACTGACGCAGCGCAGTGGGAGGCACGCTGTTTTCAGAGCCTCTGATTGGGGAAAAAAAGACCTGCTGATCTGTTCTACATACTGTATTAGTATTTGCAAAGGAGCTGCAAAATTATGTTCTGAATTGGTTTAGGAATAGAAGCAGTATAAGAAATAAAAGGTTTCTGTAGAATTCACCCAAAATAATTGCTCTCCAGTGCATTCCCTGTATATTTGTTCCTACCATTTAAGCTGTCAGCTGAAGAGCATTCAGATTTCTGTGAGCTTCTCTCCCACTCTGGCATTAAATAGACAGATAGACTGCTATATCACGCCACTTGGCTTGCAAACTGTGTGGTGAAAATAGGCCACATTAATCAGTGTCACACCACATAATCCAAACCTCTATCTCACCATCAGTTAAACCCAATCCTCATGCTCCCAATAGACTGTAAAATGTGGAAACTGGTTGTAGCTTAAACTTTTATATTCCATTAACTAATTCCAGTTGTGTATTCATAATAATTTATGCAATTATTATTAATGCAATAATTACAGCACCACTAGCAATGTTTTTGAAGAGGTAAAACATTGTATAACTCAATAGAAAATTGTTTTTTACAGCCTTCGGGAACAGGCATTCAGTTATAATTGCAGCATTGGGACAGCATGATATGGACTTGTACATTCATTTTCCATTGCACAATAGGAGATGCTGCACTTAGTGCAATGGAAAATTAATATAAAAGTCCTGGAAAAATACATTCTATACTGTACCACTCCTTTAAGAAAAAAAGCTTATTTTATTTTTTCTTGTTTTCTTCTGCTCAAACATTTCCAGCACATTACTTTATCGTACAGTATGTATTAACATGGCATCAGAAGAAAAATAGCTAAAATGTAAACATTTTTAAAAGCTGACCTTTGAACACAGGCTGACATGTGTGATCAGTTTCATTAGAAAACTAGTCAAATTCAAAATAGCACTGGGGCAATAAAATACATAAATAAGCACATTGATTTAAAATTAAATCCAAAGTCTTTCTGTGTCTCCTAATATACTGCAAGGCCATGCTGAAAACATGCTAGGAAGAACTGAAAGCTTTCTTGGTGATATGCAGAAACATCTATAGTACAGTAGCTGTAAACTGTATTGAAAAAGTGATAGATTTGATCTTAACTGGTTTTCTTTTTGTTAACGATTACATGAATCATGTATTTACTACAGTATATTACAGCCTGCCATTTAACACTATTGGGCAGTGGCAAAGATAAAGAAACAGGTCTGTCAATGACCTAGAAATCATTTCATGGCAGCTCTCGAGCACAATGAAAATGCTTGAAGGTTTCATAGACTGTTGTGTGGAGACACCCTCTTAAATTTTCCCATTGATAAAAGGTACGAGGCTGCGGCAAAAAATGTTGCTCTGTGTTACGTTTGTTCTTTGTTTCTACGTTAGAATTACATTGAGTAAAGCATTATTCTATTTTCACGTGAGGCATTTTGTAAGTTGTGAATAGTGGTCATGCTCTTCTGTTTTTGACAGTGAGTATGCTGTTAAGCTACGGAAAAAAAAAATTGTTTCAGAAATCAGTTCTACATTTTCTGTTTTGTTTATGGGATGTTGCACTGCTAAACATTAAACTAGAAGCACAATCAAATTTCAGTGGGCTGCTATTTTGGCAAATTATATTTCAGTAGCCAACATACAGTACTGTATATCATTTTTGGAGACAAAAGTATAAGTTATATGAGGTAACATATTTTATTGGAGAGGACAATCTCTGTTCTCTGGTGGAGAGCTCTGCAAGGTCTGCAGTACAAGAAGGATCATGACAGATCATCTTCATTTGTGTTGTCTGTTGTCCTGGGAACATGTGTGGCTGTAGAGGACATCACATTACAAGACCTGCTGATTACAAACTCATGGAGAACATAAAAAGATTTAAAAAAAACTGCTAATGAAAATTATTATTATTCAGATATTTTAAATCTGAGATCTGCGGTCTAGATATCTGTGTACTATTACAGATGCACATACTGTATACCTATTACTGAAAAATCTGAAGTAAGCCTGTAAAGTCTATAAGTCTACAACACCTCAATTACCCTTCGGGATCAATAAAGTCTTATCTATCTATCTAAAGTATATAAAATCTGAAGTATGTCTATATACTGTATATGCCTACAATATCCTAATCAAAAACATACCAGCAGGAAAACAAACTGACTAGGATCACCTCTAATTCACACACCTTAAACATTCCTTAGCAGCAGTAATTGTATAACTCAAGAAATTAAAGAAATGGAAACTGTTCTGTTTATATATTATTTTGGATGTTACATTACAAATTGTTTGTAAAATTGTAAATTAAGAAGTCGGGAGAACCTGCTTTTAAGATGGATTTTTTAGTTTATATTAAATAAAAAACATTAAATATTACAATGTAATTGATGACTTTTAAAAATTATATACCACTGAGGTCTTGTTAAATGAAAAAAAAAATCCTTACCATAAGACCTTGTAACTATAAGGATCTCTTTTTAAATGTAGCTTACCACAAAGCTGGATATACTGTATGACACCAATTTTATATACACTGTATGCATTATATTCAAAATGGTTAATTTTGCCTTTGACAAAGTTATTACTATGCATTGGAAAAAGCTGCCATGTGCATTTTTAGCATTATCCCAAGGTAGTCCTCACCTTAGTCGATAGAGAAGTACACTTAGCATCAGGTTCCTCTAGTGCCTCTTCTAAACTCATTCTAACATCTCTTGACACTCAGATAAAATCAGCGTACTTTTGTAGAAAGCAAAATATCCTTAGCTAGGATACTACTCCAAAAGCATTCTCCACAATTCTGTTGTTAAAACACTTAAAATTCATTTAGGATAACAGCAATATAAGAATTGTAGAAGGGAAGGTACATATTTATACAACTATATTAATATTTTGTAAGTTATATTTAATTGCCATTTTGAAAGTGTTTCAGATCCTGCTTAGAAATAAAAAGATCATCAAGCTGAATTATCTTGAAGTTATATGCAGTATGTACCATAATTCTACTACACAATGTATAGAATAGACACTCTTGATGTTCTGAATCAGTTCAATTCACAGCAAGCATCACAATAAAAGGTCCTTGTCCTTCTTCATTGGCTTAAATTTCTGATTGCCATTTGTTCATGTACTTCATTCTTTGCACAGCAGTGTAGTATCTAAGATTAAACCAAAGGCACAATTTAGCAAAATGATATTCTTAATTGCTGCCAGTGTTTCTCAACTGGCACTGTAAAGAAACATAAAAACCCCACCTTTTATTTCACCTTTGAGAATGTGAATTTCAAAAAAGAGGTTACGGATGGCAAGATGGTTTGCTGGTGTGCAAATGGTTGACCGATAGGATCTTATTTATAAACCATTTCCAAAAGTCACACCTGCAACTTTTCTTACAGTACTTAAAGCATCCTCTTGACAAGAGTTTAAAAATGATCAATTGCATGCTAAAAACAATCCATCCACCCATCCATTTTCAAACCACTTCATCCAATTCAGAGTTGTGATGGAGCTGGAGCCTATCCTGGCAAACAAGGTTGGGATTCACCCTGGACAAGACACCAGTCCATTGCAGGGCACACACAGGCACACACCATGGCCAATTTTCTCTGCATAAGGAATCAGAATCTCACACAAACACAGGGAGAACATACTAACTCCACACAGATAACACCCCAGGAATTGAACTCAGGGCCCCAGCGCTATGAGGCAGCAATGCTAAAAACTGCACCACTGTGTCACCCTGAGAAAAAAAAAGAAATCTTAAAATATGAAACCCCAATTACAAGTTTATTTGTTTTTGATAACCTTGCTGTGGTTAATCACGTCCCTACATTTCTGCACATAATCTTTCCAACATTCATTTTGCTTCACACAAATAAATTGGCAGGATCTGTATGCCTCTTTAATGTGATAACTTCAAAATCCATTTACAAATGGTAAATCCTTCATCACAATACAGATCACTTTCCATATTATTACTGCAAACCACTGCAGTGTAATTTGTAATAATAATGGGACGTGATTTATTTCAATAATTATAACCTCAAGGGTTAATAGACAATTGAGAAAACACTTAAACCATATTATCTCAGAGCTGTTTAATACAAGCTAGATGGATCTCCACCTATTGCCACATTGAAAGTATTCAGTGTGCCACCTCACTGCTGCTACTGATTTTCAATTTAGAGCTTTTAATGCTCAAAACCGTAATTGAGGAAGCAGTGTTTTTAATCATCCGGCATTAAACCTCATAAATTACAATATTTTAAACCCACTCCAGAACAAAATAAAAACTTTGACAATTGACTAAGAAGTTTACTCTTCAGTAAAAGTCATCTTTAAATTTGTCTACAAAATCCTGAAAAGTATTACATTCTGTGACTCCTGTTTTATAGTTATCATGATTAGCTGTTACAACAATCATGTTTTTTCCATTTGAGTGAGACTCATCAATATATAATCATATATATGTGCAAAATCAACCAAGTATTTTTATTTCAGATGGGAAATGTTAAGAACTGTCTTTCAAGAACCAAAAAAACCCCATGAAAAAACAGGCCTAGAAAACACAAAGCTTAAGAAAACAACAACATGCTTGATCTTGTAGTTTTTTTTCCCTTTTAGACAGTCATGAGATAAGAATAGTGTGTTTCTAAGTAGAACAGCCCCACTATGTCCCAGAAAGGGAGCTTTCCACATAAGCAATATGATCTGGTAATACAGTACATACTGTATATGGAAGGTCTAAATCTTGGCTCCTTGGATGACCCCTCATCTACATAAACTGAAATTTCTAATTTGGCTCACTGAAGAGGCTGGACAACATGGCAGGCATCCTGGCTGTAGATTGAGCTGCATACAGGTGAGTAAACTCACGGGGGCTGTCATTCTTCCCACACTATTCTGAAGTAGGCACACAGGTGTTCTCAAACTTTTCTGCCATAAGAGGGTTACTTTCAATAGGGACCCTTATTTTCAAGTAGTGTAACAGCCATCCTGTAGTACAATCCTAATGTCAGGAATAAAACATTAAAATGAAAACTATAGGGTAATTGATTTATAGATTTTTAAAAACAAATTTGGAAGCATAGAGGAACCACTTAGAATCCGTGTCAGTTCTGATTACCACGGTAATACCACGGTTCCGCGGCACAGTGTTTTGTGTGATTCACTGGTCAAAGACAATGCATACTGTTAGTGTTAGATGTTAGTGGAATGATTGCTTCATTTAATGTTTCTCTACTGTGCATCTATAAATCCTCTTAATATGGAATATTAATATCAAATTATGCAACTAAAGGGAAGTTTTGGTGTTTGTTCTAACTATATAAAGCTGCCATTATTGTTGTAAAATGTTGTAGTACTATTTTAAGACCACCTAATACGAATTATTAATATGGAATCATGTAACAAAAGAAATTTAGGTAGCTGAAAATATCACTTGTGGTTATTTTAGAAAAATTATGACATGTTCATTTTAACTACATTTTGCTGTCATTATAGTTGTAACGGACAAGGAAATGCTCATAGTCTGTTAATGTAGGGTGTTGTACACAAGTGGTGCTTTGGTACAGTTGTTAAATGCTTGTCTGCTGCTCAGAAGGTCCAAGGTTTGATTCCTATCAATGAAACTATATTCAGTTTTCTCTAATTTTATATATCACAGTATGTGAAATATTAAAATTAGATTAATAATAATGTAAAAATATGAATGAACCTCCAGACTACCAATCTCCAGGATGCTTGGAAAGAGCAAGGAAATTTAACAATGGCCTTCAAAAGAATTCTCAATTGAGTTTTTTTTATGTGTATTGTATACAATATTTAGTTTTTAAAAACAAATTGAATGTCACTAAGTATATTCACAAAATTTAAAATCTTAATTTTAGCTTTTAATAGTTCTTCTATTAAATAGTTCTTCTTAATAGTTGATATAATTATATTATGTCAGTAATATGCAATATGACACTCGAAGAAGGCTCTATAGCCGAAACTTTGTGTTTTCTCTCTTCTCTTTTCATAATGGAATAAACCTATTACTTGTGCCTTTGCAGCCTAAGCATGCTAACACAGCTACCCACCTGAACTATTATATTATTAGTTTTTAAAATTATCTTCATCCGAGTTGTTAAATTTGTTTTTGGAAATATGTGAGAACAACAAAACTGCACTTGTGGTGTGTAACACTTATTTCACTTTAACTTTTCTGATGTAGCACTGTAGGGAGTGTTTCATGCCTTGGTGGTGCATTGTATCCTTGTAGAAGGGAGGAGGGAAAATGGAAGTAGGTTTTCATTTTCACTCTCCGTCTTCAATACACATCCCCAATAGTCTCAAATGCAGCTTTAGCTTAGGAACTCCAATTCCCATGAACCCCACAGGACTACTTCCTGGCAAAGTCTATGCGACAAATTAATTTAAATAACTACTCAAAAACTTTTTGTTTTAATCTGGCCTTTTAAATACAAAAATTTTAAAGACACTATGTTTAACATTTTTATCATTAAAATCTTAAATAAATAAAACAATTCTCTAATGATGTAGCCAAATTAATATTTATAATATACATTATACTAACATTTTTATTAATTTTATATAATCACAGTATGTTAAATATTCACTTTACATTCACGATATCGTAAGCCCATATCAGTAAAGGTGACATATTAGATCAGATCTTAAATTGAGGAAGAGAAAGAATAACTTCAGCCCCAACACCCATCCACTGGACAGACTGAGAAAGGTGTTAACTATCCAGTTGAAACAGATGCAAAGCTGGTATCAGATTACTTAAAGAAGTGCATTTCAATGCATTATGTACACGCATTCTGAATGGCTGGACCTGTACAAGATTACTGAATAAGCACTATTATTCACCTCAAAATTCCCCTAAAGCTCTTCAAGAAACCCCAAGGTTCCCAATTTTGCTTTTGATTAATATGGTTTATTTTAAACAGAGAAAATCAATACCTCAGTTTGAGAACAACTGCCCATTTCTATGCCATCTCAATCGATGTCATATATGGGGCTATGAATTCATATAGTACTTTAAAAACAAAGCATAAGAAAGAGAAGACTACTGTCCTCTAAAAATGAATAAAAAAGAATTATAGATGAAAACCATATGATTTAGTTTTTTTTTGGACACAGGTGTTAATTAGAAGTACTTAGAAATCACCAGCCATAGAGCACTTCACACAAAGTGTCACAGCCCACACTTTCACTACCATGATGTCTACCTTGAGTTCAGGCTGTTATTGTCACCTTCCTCCTCACTGTTACAATACTCTTCTGCTTCCTCATTCCTGGGACAAGTCAAATAATAAGTGTTACCGGCTTTACAGCATGTAAAAAAAGAACTAGCAAGTGGGAGTTGCCAGGATACTGTAGTATATTTTTCCTTCAACACATACATCATATACTTATAATGTATGGCTTTTACACCACCAGAATTATTATGAAACCCATAATATTAGTCTAGCATGCCATATTATATTGATATAGCAAGGCAAATGAGCACAGCATGAAGAAAAATTGCACAGCATGAAGAAAAATGTTTGCAAATAAGCAGGGATGAATGACAGATAAAATTCATAAGATGTACTGAAAATGTTTATGTTGATAATTTAGAATATACATAAAACCTAGAAAAGCGACATACTATAGTTATCCATGTGACAGAGGATGGAAGAAGCGATTACACAGCCAACCACATTATTACAGAATTGACAACTGATTCTGGTTTCTCACAATGAACATGAGAGGTCCGATGTTAATATAGATTTGCTGAGAGATAAGTGGGTGCTCTTGTGCAGTACAACAGCAGCCAACTCGGAAATTGGCTCTTAATGTACATAGTGCGCAGTTCTGTGTCATTACCCTGAAATGGTGGTGTTGGAAATGTCAGCAGAACCTAATTAAAATGGGTAGAGTTGTCAAGTGGAATTATACAGGTTAGTGAGAAGAAAATAAAAAAAATTCTTTCCATGCAATGGTCTGTTTATTAGTCTTGTGTGGATGTGTATTCACTGCAGTAATTGCCTATTTTTATCTGTCAAAGATTCCCTAAAGGCACTGTGTAATGCACACATTATCAAACTTTGGGGAACTGCATACATTTTAACCATACCTTAGTAAAATAGTATGCTCTTTTAGATGCATTGAAATAAATTATTTGTGAGATGAGTATTCAGAACAAATGCTATTAAAACTGTTCTACTGCTAATCCGACCGGTGAACAGATTATAATTACGGTCACAAACCCTTGAAGGTGAATTTGCTTTAAAAAGTGTTTTGATCTCCTCACCAAAACAAAAAAGCCTGCAGTTGCACTGCTGTTGAATGATCAGCAACAGTACTTCTTAGCATGTTGTGTAAATTAATTTTAGATGAAGGTACAGATTAAATATATTTATATCGTGTTGTGACTTCATAGTATTCACTAGTCAATTTCATTTTTATGTATAGGATTTAAGGGGTCCTTTCATGTTTTGTTGTTATTTACTGTATACTGTATGAATATAATACACAGAACAAGATAGTACTTTTTTCTTGTCCTATTTGATTTTAAGAGAAGTGAATATACTGTATGAAAATGAAAGGAGGTCTGCCAGTCTAGCCAGCCAAAAAAAAATCATACATGAGAGATTTTAGCATGTTAGTTCAGGTATGTGTTTAGTTCAGGGAGTAAGACTCATATTTTCTGTGCTTTGCACTTGGATGAAAATGCTAAATAATGTTACTAAATACAAAATGGGACCTAGAAGAAAATCTGAAAATCTAAAAATGTTTCAAAAATTGTAAAAAATGTTAAGAACTCAGTAAAATACTGATCACTATGCTCTAAGTTGTTACTATCTCATGTCTCATTATCTCCAAATTATGGAGATGAAGATTTGCCATTTTAAGTGGCACAAATTTCCTTTACAGGAAAATGTAGCCATTCTTGCTGTGAGTGCAAGATTGTAGGATTCAGTAAATCTGTCTTTGACAGATTAAGAGCTACAGTGAAAATAAAATTAAACTCAGACTAACAAAACCAACAGCAACAATAACAAAAAACAACAGGTAAAAGCATGTTGAAGTGTGAAAACTCATTGATGTTTTTAGCAAAAGGTTATTCAGCTACAGTATCAGAACAAACTAGTTAGAATAAATATGGCAGATTGCTAACCCTGATCATGTATTATATGTGTGATTATGTTGTAAAATGTGGGGGAACAATCCAGAGTATTCAAGCACAATTTCAGAAACACAAAATCAAACATCTAAAGCTTAGTGCACCTTCAGATGTCCTTAAAATTGCATCCCATTTCAGAATAATTTGTAGGTATTGACTGGTTTTTGAATGGAATCTTTTTATTTCAACTATTGCTATGAAAGAGAGGCATCATAGAAACAGGCTTGACTGAAGGGTTGCTTAAATAAAAAAAACAATGTGGACTGCAATGGTAATCTTCCGAAAAACACAATTACAATTTACTCTCTTCTTAAGGGCCAAAATGGTTGACTTTTATTGCCTCAACTCAGGTTTGAGAGGCCTGATATACTTAGCTTAGGCTGTGACAAAGCCAAACAAACAAGCCATCCTTCATGAAGGCATACAGTATGTTAGTCACAACATGTAGGAATTTCATTAAAACCAGAAGACAGCAGAAACACAGGGACCCGGATGGGGAAATATTGGTCTATACAAGTTCCCGATTTTGGACTGGGTTAATACACTATTATGGAAATTAAGACAACAAGGAAGGGAAAGCCTATTTACTGCTTGGTGCCTAGTGATCTTCTGGTGTTGATATTTTTCCAAATAAGCTGTCAATACTACCTCAACCACCCCACAGTGATGATCATCCTTTATTGTACTTAACTCCTATAGCACCTTCAGTGACTGGCTTGTTGTTTGATCTGGACTGACGCAGGGATGTACAATAATTGTGGTGGAGCCCAGTGCATCAATCTGCTACCTTTATACTTTTCTCGACACCTCCACACATCAGTTCAGCTCTCCTGGATAAAGCTAAAGCGTCCTTATTAAGGATTGACAGCTCCTGACATGTGTTTCAGGTTATAAATATCACCTTTATTTTTTGCTACACTACACACACACACCCCTTTCACTTCTCCTGTGGCAAACACTGTTGTGCTACAAGGCAAGGGATGCACTCACTTTCTGAAGGAGCGAATACTCAGGTGGGACCTCCCAGGTGACACTCCCGATCCTTGGCTGTGTCCCGAGAGCAGGCTGTCCGTTTCAAACTGAAAAGCTCCGTCATTCTCGTTGGAGCCATCCAGGAACTCGCCGTCGCTCCAGGCCCCGACAGTCCTGTCCATAGCCTGGTACTTGATCTCGATCGTAATACATGTCTGGGACAAACACAAAGAGATGAAAAACGCTTCCATGAATAACTTCTTTTAGGCAGCAGATGTCTTTTATTTTTTCTCTAAAACATCATGTTTATGCTTGAATAAGGAAATTAATTTTTTTTTACAAAAGGAAATGATTTGTTACCCTTCATCATAACATCATCTGTTAAAATGTGTTTCTCAAAGCACAACAAAATGTACCTAACGTACCAAAACCTAAGGAATAGGGCCTATATTTAATTTTAATATTTACCTGCTTTTAGTCTTCCAGCCACAATATTACAAGCCTCCACAATAATAATATTAGAAGCAACCTAAATCTGCTATTTTACTTTCACCATTTCATATTTGAACTTCACACTACTACTAACCACAATTAAACATTTGACAAAACAGGATGATTTAGATATCAGCTGTCATTCTTTTCCTCCATCCCAGTTTTGTGAAAATGTAGGTAATAGAAGGCTTGCAATGAATTTAAATTTCCTAAACCTGAAATACACAGTAAGTACACAGCTTTTCAGCATTCAGCAAACAGACACTTTTCACATACAAGATGAAACTAGAAACAAACCTTGTGTATGACTGTGCACTAGCAATGGAAACTTGAACATACTTAGATAGACTTTGTTTACAACATGTCATCCTTTTTATCAGAAACACACATATTCAAAGATTAAAGGCTTTCATAAGGATGACTTTCAAAATCAAATGGGAAACCCAAGGGCTTCTACCATTCCCTGCTAGTGTAACAATATAAAATTCATTACAGTTGCATTTTGAAAACAACATTATACTAATGAATATCTGTGGAGCTGCATGCTTTCAATGTTTGCTTCCAACTGAGACACTAGATTTAAAATGACTATCATTTAAATCAGCTCAGTGACTTTATTTCTAATTTAAAGACAAACAACATAACGAAATGTCACTAGCAAACATTCCTAAACAAAAGTCATTATATTTTATTAAAGATAAAGATAAAGATGTGTTTAAGATGTCCTATACTAGGGCTGTACTAGTACATTGCTTATCTGTTTAGTTGTTTTTGTTTCTTTAGGTTATGTTTTACAGTATGTGCTTGTGAGTTGACCATGCTGTTTGTCTGCTTAAGCATGAGAAGCTTTGCTGCATACTTGGGACAATATGTTTGAATTTCTGCCAAAGCTGTACTTATTTTCAAGGAACTGTATCTACAGGTGTTAGTGCATGCAGCTACCACCGGAATTATAAACACCAGCCCAGGAAGTGGGGGAAGAGGGCTGGTGTTCTAGTACAGCTTCAGAGACAAAAACACCACTGCCTGGTTTAATCCTGTGCAATGCCTGTTCCCTGGCTAATGAGCTGGCTACTCCCAGGCGAGATCTGTTGGTGATTCTTGATGGATGGGGCTCGACACGGCGGTACCAGATTGGTGTTAAACCAGCAGGACTGGGCCAAAGACTCGCTCTAACAGCAAGGTGGAGGTGTCAGTTCTTATGTGAACAAGTGGTGAAGTGGTGTACAGATTCTGAATCTTTCTCGGTCCAGCTCACCAGAGGTAGAGACTCTTACTATCAACTGCAGACCTTTTAACCTCTCGCTGGAATCCACAAAATGGCTAAATACAATTCTGAACGGGCTGTGAGGATGGCCAAGGCTAATTACAGTCTCTTGGGTTCCCGCATGTGTTAAGTCTACAGTGATTATTCCAGTGCCTAAGAAAGCCAATGTCAGCCGTCTGAATAGGCCTGTGGCTTTGACCTCAGTTATCATTAAAGTTTTAGAGAGACTGCTTGTAACCATCTGTACAATGCTGAGTTGACCTTTTACCAGTTCGCGTACAGGGCCATTAGGCCCATAGAGGATGCTGTTTCTCTTTCCTGCAGAACCTTGATGCCCCTGCTATCTATGCATAGGTCCAGTTTATTGACTACTGCTCCCCATTTAATACAACATTTTCAGTTTGAAAATCCTAGATTTTCTGTGATAGGATGCAGGTGGTGAAGATGGAGAACATGCTTTCTAAGTCTATGGCTCAATATACTCAATAGCTCAATATGGCTTCTTCCTTTGGAGAGGTTTCAAAGCATCAAATTTAGTACTGTTCGGTTCCAAGCTCCTATTTAGAGGTCTCAATATGTTGTATGTGTAATATGTGTTTTTGTTGTTTTTATCTAGGCTGCACTAGAGCACATCCCCATCAACTTTGTTGACATGGGAATTAAGTATTAATTAATTCGTCTTTATGCACTGTGTGAACATAAGATGTTACTTATGCCACCATAAGTGGGCAGAGTGGTGGCACTGTGGCTAAGGATCTGCATCTGTGGCTGGAAGATTGCCAGTTCAAATCCTACAGCTGGCAGAGGAATCGTACCCCATTAGGCCTCTAAGCAAGGCCCTTAACCCAGCTGCTCCAGGGGTGCTGTATAAATGGCTGACCCTGTGCTCTGACCACAAGCTTCTCTGTGTGTCACATAGAGAGCAAGCTGGGGTATGTGGAAAGACAAATTCCTAATGCAAGAAATTGTATATGGCTGATAAAGTGATCTTATCTCTTATATAAAGAGAGAAGTTGAAAGAATTGTGTCTCACACATAGATACGTAAGTTTACAGGGATACAGAGCAATGATTGAGTCATTTCTGTTTCATTCCCTTTCGTAAATATGAAAGTTCCTCATGAGCAAGATCAAATTCAGTTATTTGGTCAACAGACAGAAATATAAAATAAAAGAGCATGTAAAATGGTAGTCTGTTCAGAAATACTGGAAATGCACACCACTAGTTTTTTGTTTGCTAGATCAGTGCACAGTCATGTCTGCCAGGCATCTGTCAGACACCTTAACTATCAGGCACTGATTGATTTTAGTTTGGACTGTGGATAAAGAGAAACGTTGCAGAAAACTGTGTGATGGACTGAGGAGATGGATACTGCATATGTAGAGAAGTTTGATTATAACAAATATAGCAGTAAGTCATGAAATGAAAACCACAACAAAAAGTGCCTTTATTACACTGTTTAAACCTACACTATTAACCAAAGAATGTTTGCTGGAGAAGCAATTAATTACAGGTATTATCAACATAATGTATTTTACCATTAATAAGTCAAAATATAAGGATGCAGTAGTCATCTTTGATGGATAATATAGTTAGCATGCACAAATTCTATAATTAATGATCTGAGTTGCTTCATATATTTACAGTATTTATATTTAATGTCAGCAATTTGAATTTCTTCCAGAACTCAGAATATCAATTATAGTTTAGTATAGTCTATGCTACTTCTATAGAGTTACTGTATACCATGTAAGTAAAAAATGCCTTTTTTTCGAATTATACATACCATTTCCCTACAGTGAAATTCCATAATATCTATCCAACCTGCCAAGTCACTGTTGGATAGAAATACCTTCTGCCATTCAAAAGTTTTACAGATGCTTGAAAATGGTGTAGTTTTAATTTCCATTTGGGAAAAAATGCCAACTTCACATACAGTATACATCACAGAATAGCTTAACATGTGTGTAGTTCTCCTCTTCTGTCTGTGACACTCTTATATTCACTATTTATACTGTTATGTTCTGCACAACTCGCTTTGAACACATACTGTACTTGAAATACATGTGTGTCATCTTATAGTATTTTGCTGTGAATTGCAACCATGGTAAACCATTTTAAAATTAAATAGCAATAGCTAGCAAGCTCTAACATACAGTATAGGATTAATATGAAATATAAACATTTAAAATATTCTGAAAT
The DNA here is from genome assembly GCF_055471065.1 of Atractosteus spatula. Classification (NCBI taxonomy): domain Eukaryota; kingdom Metazoa; phylum Chordata; class Actinopteri; order Semionotiformes; family Lepisosteidae; genus Atractosteus; species Atractosteus spatula. Next base: position 29,839,683 of record NC_142707.1, read on the forward strand.
AACCCCAGAGAGAATCGCTATCCCCTTAACTATGTTTAAATAGATTATAGGGGCTTAGAGTTTATAGTCATTTTCAAGTGAAAATCTAGCACAGTCACCTGACTGCCTGTGCTACTCAGTGCAAATGATTGACAAACCTGCACTGGAAGGCTAGTCAGTTGCTCTAAGGGTTGTACATTATCTTTAAAACTAGTCAGGGAGTGATGCTGTTTTGTGCTTTAGAACAGTTGCTTTACTAGGAAACACTTTTCAAATTCTAAATTAAATAAAGTTTTATTTCAAAGATCTCATATATAAGAAACTAGCAGGTTTGGATCTTTAAGTCTATTATTATTTTTTGATAAAAGAATACATGAAGAAATAAGTGCTTGTCAACTTTTTTCTCCTAACGATTGCCTTGGGACATGCAAAAGGTTGCACCTGCTTTATTATGATTTTGCATTTTTTACACAGTACAAAAATAATGAGATCTGAAGACTCAAGGGCAAGAAGCACCTTCTGCAGAGCCATTGAGGTTTCCATGGCAACCTCTTTATATATGCTCTTAAAAAAAATAAAACTCCACGCAGACCGTATAATTTATTAGGAGCTCTCTGGATGTGCTTTTGTGGACCCGTGTTTATGAGAAATTTATCAGTCTGGGATTTGACTTTGTATGACTACCAGTGCTTCAGGCAAGGAAGTGAAACCTATGCCTCACTAGAACTGTAATCAAAAAATCAAAAAACTGAGCACTCGGTGTGCTTTTGGTTGATTATGTCTTTGTTACCCTGACTAATCAAAAAACCCTGCAGGTTCAGTGATAAATCAATCAAAATTCAATGGCTTATGCACACATACTGTATACGGTTCATATACTTTTACTGTGGACTCTGTAACCTATTGAGTTTCCACACACTCCATCTGGGGTCTATAAACGAACCTACTTTGCAAAAAAAAAGAAGAGGAACCATTTATTTACAGAAGTGAAGGGGTGGTGGAGTTTCCATCGAATGCCGTAGTGGAAATGTAAACAACAATCTTTGTAAAGCCAAAAGAAAAATCCATAAAGAGGTTTAGGGGTTTGATGTTGCTGTGTCTGAATAACCCCCTAGGACTCCCTGTATTAAACACAAATAAGTGAAATGAGGTGAGCACACATGGGATTCCGCCATGCTGCACCACAGTTCTCATTAGAGAAGACAGGGGAAGGAGAATGCTGTGTCTCTGTGCCTAATTCAAAGCCAATGCTTCTTTATGTCTCTGCTGTGTCAGGTAATTACGAAGCGGGCCTCTCACCCGGATGGCAGTATTGTTGTCATCTATTAAGGTATCTGACACCTCCAGCTGAGCTTCTTCCACTACTTTCTGCAGCACCATCCGGAAGGTCCCAATGAGCCTGGAAGACAGGAAGAAAAAATGACATCTTTCCTAAATAACAGTGAAACAGTGATAAGGAATGGGGTCTTTCACTAACATGCTTGTCCTGCCTGCAATCCAAAAATATAAAACAATTTTAGTGGGATGTACAACAAATCAATATGACAATATGTAACAAAAATCCATTCTCTCTTGAAGCTGGCTCTCTGCTCACATTCTCTTACTTGTAGATATTGATAACCTTGACATAACTGTAAAGGAAACCGTGGATAAATAACATATAGTAATTACTTAGAAAGTTGTAAATGGAATTCAGTTGCTCCTATGCATAACACTTAGGTTCCCCTTCAGGTTTTAGGGAGTGGAAAATGTCTGTAAGGAACAAAGCCAATAGCAACTACAAAGCAAATTAGAATGATCTGTCAATAAAGCACAAAATGTGTTCCCTTAGCTGTGGTTTAATTGATAAATGGTTTAGTTTATTTGTATTTAATTGGGATTTAAAGGGCAGAAGAAACACTGCACTTGAAAACCAATTTACAAGGTACTACTATAGTATGTCCTCTCACAGAGAAGCACTAAAATTACTCTAGACAGCGTGTATGTGTACAGTTTGTTTTCATACTCTCCTGTTGCTTGCTCCACCTTCGCCAATTTGTATTTTCCTCTTCTGTATAATTATTTTTAATAATTGTCAACTCAACAGTTAACAATTTTTAATTGTTTACTGATATTTTTTACAGCTTAAATGCTTTGTTTAAAAAAAGAAAAATGAAAACATTTCTAAACAAATGATGGGCGACACCGTGCTGAGGCTCTGGGTTAAATTTTGGACCTGGGGATCTGCATGGAGTTTGTACTGTACTGTATATTCCCTCTATGTTTGTGTGAGTTTCCTTCGAGTGCTCTCTATTCCTCCCACAGGCAAAGACATACTGGTACATTAATTGGCTTGTGGGAAATGTCTGACCGGATGGCGTTACAGGGGTGATGAGGTCAGCCCAGTTCATCATTGGAGTACAGCTCCCCTCTATTGTGGACATTTTTACAACTCACTGTCTCAGGAAGACTAAGGATACCAATCATCCTAGTTTCTCACTTTTCCTCCCCCTTCCCTATGGTAAGCGTTATAGCAGCATACAGGCACGAACTTCCAGATTTAGAGATAGTTTCTTCCGACAAGCTGTCAGATTACTGTACTCTACACCTACCTGTACTACTGGTTCACACTGATGTTTTTTTGGATTTGGAATTGGATAAAGTGGCTACTTTACATTACCATACAAATGGAATGATGGATGAATAAATAAATTATTACAAAATAATCAATTTAGTAATCTACTGCTCCTTTCTTCTGTTTGGGTTATCCATACTATATGTGCCTACCTGACAAATACTGTTAATGTAAAATTATTCAGAGAACTCTGGCACCACTGAACTGAAGTGCTTTGTTTTGCCTTTTTTATTAGAGTAATTTTGTTTAATCATAGACTGTCCCTTTCTTCCCTTTTTTTGAAGCCCCAGTGAATTATTGGTTCTCAGATATGGATATCAATTTTGTTTCAAGTGCTTTACATCACAATAGCTCCTCTTTGTAAGGTTTTCCAGGAGACAGCTAAACAACAGTCATCCACCAAAATAAATACACAACATTACTTATCCTAAGGGGCATTAAAGATCGCTGTCTGCTTGGTTTCACAAACATTCATCTTTATAACTGTGATGTTTGACTGGCAGAGCTGATTTCAAAAAAATGTTTCGTGTAGATATTTGAAATCGGACATGTTGTTCCACCCATATGGGTATGAAACAAAATTAAGAAAGAATTATTATCTTGCACAGCAATAAAAAAAATACATTATTCAGTATGTTCACCATCAAATTTAACCCACTTGTCAATGGCAAATTCCTCATATTGGCTTGCCATTGGGAGTATTCTGGAAGCTTCTTGCAAACAACAATCTGTCATATGATGAAATGTTAGTAAGCTGCTTTTTTCATTTATACAGGGTGTAAATGTCAAGTTTTGTGCCGATGAAAATATAAAAAATTGGCAATTGCAATCACTACTGAAGGCCTTTGCAATGTCTAAAGAATTTACCTCTTTAAGTTTTTTAATCAGAGTTCCATATCGTATTTCAAAGATGGTGCAGGCCATGTGAGGGTTGCAAAGTAATAGGGAAAAGGTTAATTCTGTGCTGAGAGTTAAGAGAAGAAACAAAATTCTTCATATGTAATAATAATAATAATAATAATAATAATAATAATAATAATTGCTTACACTTATATAGCGCTTTTCTGGACACTCCATTCAAAGCGCTTTACAGGTAATGGGGACTCCCCTCCACCACCACCAATGTGCAGCATCCACCTGGATGATGCGACGGCAGCCATAGTGCACCAGAACGCTCACCACACACCAGCTATCAGTGGGGAGGAGAGCAGAGTAATGAAGCCAATTCATAGATGGAGATTATTAGGAGGCCATGATTGGTAAGGGCCAATGGGAAATTTGGCCAGGACGCCGGGGTTACACCCCTACTCTTTTCGAGAAACACCCTGGGATTTTTAATGACCACAGAGAGTCAGGACCTCGGTTTTACATCTCATCCGAAGGACGGCGTCACTAAACTGGGGCATTAGGACCCACATGGACCGCAGGGTGAGTGCCCCCTGCTGGCCCCCCTGCTGGCCCCACTAACACCTCTTCCAGCAGCAACCTTAGTGTTTCCCAGGAGGTCTCCCATGTAGAGTGTTGTGTTTCTTTTCTCTGCCTTTCAGCAGGGAATGGCATTTCAAAGATATGGATACATGCAGAACAGGTACATTTAGCATTCACGAGCTCCTGTATCAGTATTATGACAGGTACAAAATGCCAGTACAGCAGAGATTTCTTTCACCTTCTAAGGTGGTAAGGGAGTCAGAGGGTTAAACTGAAATATGTGGGTACAGATTTATGACTTGCAAGAGAAATGATGAAGGAATACTGTGAGACTGAGATACATACGTAACAGAAGCATTCCTAGGTGTCAAGATATCAGTCAGAGAATGACAGAGACGATTATCAGGTATAGGCTTGACCCCCTTACCGACCTTCAGAAAAGTAGGTCTAGTAGAAATTGTGGTAAACAAATATGTTATATAAGCCACAGAAAATAAACATTCTGTAGCTATCGTGCTGAGGTAACTCCAACGCATTGTATAACTTTCAGCTTAAGGAGGTGGTTGATTGGTTGTAATTTCTCCAAGTGAGTTAGAAAGTTAGCTTCCCCACTACATTTTCTGTCAGCAAATAAGCTTATCATGCAATGAGATCAATCTACTGGCAGCTTTTAGCATTTTTTGCAACTGAGTGGTTTAGCAGTTCCTATGGAAACAGCTTTGTTTCAAGTAACTCAATGGGATTTACCACAATTTAATTTAAACATGGAAAGTAACAGCAGGATCATGTGCCCAGTTCAGCCTGTGACCATCAGGTCACACAGACAGTAGCCCATATGCCAAGTAAACCAAGACATTGACATACTGTACCAGTGTGACTAATCACTCTGAGTAATACTGGTTTGTGTCCAAGCAGTGGACACCCTTCCTGCAGGAAACTCCTACAGCCCCAAGATAACTCTACTGACAGAACTATAAAAGGAACTACAGAAGCACAGATTACATAGACTATAGAGTATAGAAACAGGTTCATGTAATGGAGGGATGAATGAATACTTAAACTTAATGAAAAAGCAGTATGTTGTATTGATGTATTTTATGTGTTCTTAGAGTACACAAAATAACATTAAGTATTGTATTCAGTGTCTTTCTTTTACCAGAAATGAAATGCAATGAATCTAGAGGAACATCAACAGAAACAAGCAACCTAATTCAGTCATTTACATACATTCAGATATGAAAAAAAATTGTCAGGATCCCAGGAAAAATATACATCTGGAGTAAGGAAGTAATTCCCTACGTCAAGTGTGCATTTGATAATATTCTGCTTGTACTAATATTAATCATACTTCTGAGGTTTTCTATAAATTCAAGGTCAGCAACATCTAATAACAGTAAATGTATCAACCAGCACAATTAATATGTTGCTTCCATCAGCTGGAAATAATAATAAGTACATAATGGCGATAAATAAATATACTGTATGCATTAATCACAAATATTTACAATGAAACCAATTTTCAATTAATGAAAACCTCTAATTTCAACATTTTAAAAATAAACATCAATTCATCACAGCTGTCTCTTGATTAATGAAGCAGCAACTTGAAATAAGCATTTATTACAGAACACAGGCAGGTGCTCTGATGACAGGAGTAATCTGCAAGTCAGAATGTTGTCACACGGTGTATCAACAAAGAAAATAAAGCCCTGGATTCTGATCTGAGGTCTGGGGCTCTGAACCCTGCAGCTTTGTAACTGAGTTTCAATGATTTAGGTTTAGAGTCAATCAAAAGTTGAAACCCCCTGCCATAATCCAACCCTAAATTGGATGGTTAGTACCTGTAGAAGCAACAACCCTTAATCAAACAAAAGCTTCACAGACTGGATCTGTGCACAATAATCAGTCTGAGCTAATAATTTAGGTAAACACTCATTCATTTGAGTCTTTACCTTAATTCTTTGCTTCACTTATCCCTTTTTATAAAGACCTTTATGAAAAGTCACATTTGATTTTTTAAAAATGAAACGCAACTCAAAGTTTACCAACTGTGGAGCAATTTATAATGCAGTACTGGCTTTAAATGTCCAATTCACACACAATATTTTTCACTTTTCACTTAAAACTATTACATTTTAAAATGACAAATTCAGTATTCAATATACTGTACACACGCAGCAAGAACAAAAACAACAACAACACTGCTTCTGTAAATTTAGGCTTTACTCTGGATTAAGGTAAAGTAATTGACAAATAACAAGATTTTTTGGTGGGGGGGGGTTGTTCTTGACACTTCTTATATTGCAGTCTTTAAAAGCAGTGAACAGGAATATTACCACCTTATAATAACAAGTTATAATCATTGCAGATCTTGCACTGTTTGCAAAAGCAGAGGTGTAAAACTGGGTGTTCTGACTTTAACTTTGTTGTTGTACAATCTAGCCTCCCTAAAGTTCTCCTTCAATTGGTGAAGCAATTACTCACTTCACCATCTATTCCACTGTGTATTGAATAGCTGCCACATGTCACCTAAATGGATACTGCATTTCTGTGGTGGAAGAAATAGGTCCCCCTCTATACTGTATGTAGAGTACTCTGGGATCCTACTGGGATGAAAAGCAAATTAGGCAAATTGTATTAATTAACTATAATAGAGTTATTTCTTCAGAGACTGAGAATGAAAAAGCTTTGTTAAAACACTTTATACTGACAGTCCAGCATAATTTTGAAAAGCTGTTGCTGAGTGCTGACAATTGGATGAGGTCTACCAAAGAAGGAGTAACCAACTAAATACATAAAAACTATTTGTAACCTCTAAATTTTGAAAAGGACAAACTGACTAACAAAAACCCCCACAAAAATTAGGACATAAAAATAGGAAAAGGTGAAAAGGAGCACTAATCATATTAAAGTTTTAAAGTTGAAAGAACAATTTCTGACAATAATTACAAGTAGGCTCCACGGCCGATACGTGTTTTCTTTCTTCTCTTTTCAGCATGGAATAAACCTATTACTTGTTCCATTACAGTAGGTATATTATAATGGCATCACAGCCTCCATTAAACCCTCGAGAAATGTTAATTAGGCTGGAATTAGATCTGCAAACAGAAAAGGGCTTATCTGAATATTGATAGCAACTGGGGAATTACATTAGTATTTTCACTATATTAAAGCACCCTATTCAATGAGAAAAAATGTCTTCAGAATGTGCATGGAGATCACAATCACCTGACCGTGGAGTATATGGACTTATTATCAGGCTGTAAAGCTCAACAGTCTTACCAATGTCTAATCCACTGCCTTACAAATTTTGCCCTGTAACTAACTTTTGCTCACTTTTAGTAGAGCTGTTAAAAAAAACAAAAACAGTCAGCTTGCTTTTCAAAGACCACAAATTTAAAAGTAAAATTACAATTTTGCAATTTTAGGTGTTGTTTTAAAAGCCGTAAGTGCAATTTTAAAAATGTACTCTTTCACATAGACTAACATGAGATATTAAGATTGATCGACAGACCACCAGATGAGGCACCTGTTGAAATCACTGTTGATCCATACAAATCACTGCACTACAGTTCAAAGTCTAAAGTAAAAATAACAATAATAATAATTTCTAGTAAAAGTAAAAGCACTGAGAAACTCAAGAATTATACAATGGTAAACTAAGTACACAACAAAGCAAAAACATAATACTTTAAAAGCAATGGTTAAAAGATAAGCTTTAGCAAAAAGATAGGTCTTATAGGATTTAAGATGAAATGAAAATTTGAAAATGTTGGCATTGACAAAGTATCTAATGTATTAGGCAATACTATCCATAGACTTGGTGCTGCACACACTAAGGTTCTATCACCCATTGTAGAGTCTAAGTTAGAAGGCTGATATATGGAGATCTAAATTTAAAATGCCAATTGTTTTGCTCCTAAATGAATAGGTGAAGTCCCAGAAATGCAACAACTCAAAATACTTTTATTTGGCTTCAAACAAGGAAATGTGGTTGTGTTTGTATATCGCTCAATATAATCAGCAATATCTGTAGTATCTGACTTTAGCTGTCAAAGAAAAAGTTAATACTACCCAAAAGAATGTTTTTTTTCCCAAATACTATTGTGCATGAAGATGACTAAATAGGCCACTGTACAGAAGGTATCATTAAAGGACAGCAATAAAAATAAACTCACTTGTTAATGTGGAACAAATAATCTAGACCTCTACAAGAAAAAAACATTTCTGTATAGATGTTTAGTGTGTACACCTTTACAAGCAAAATGTAATGGATTACAATTTAATGCTGTATTCATGTTTGCAGTAACATGAAATCATACAGTGCTTACACTATATCAAGACATCATGTTTTATTCTGAAGCACTAATCAATCTTGATTTAGGTACAAATAAGACAAAGCAACCCAAAACAACTGACAGACAACCATCTAAACAAGAGCTCTGTGAACACCGCCCCCATGAATCTAATCTTTACTTGACATTTTTAAAAAGATGTAGGAGTGAGACAGTTTGCAGAAAATTCATTATAAGTAGCCTATTTGATGATGCTAGTGATTTGCACAAATTTGCATGAAACTATGGCAGCTAGTTTTCTTTTCACGGTCATCTCTGCAGTTAATCTCCATCTTGGTATCAGTGAGGTTGACAAGTGTACAGCTGTGCAGTTTCAGAAAAGCACAAAGCATCAGGTGGACACCAATGGTATCAAAACAAATGGAAAGTATGGAATGTGCAGTTATGGCAGCACACCAAGCCTTTTAACACTTTGTTTCATCTTTCTCATCAGCTGTTTTCCAAGATTCTGTCTGAATCTTTGAAGTGTAGTGTTGATATTTCAAACAAACACATTTTGGTGTCCTCAAAATGAAACTCTGAATGGAAAAACAGAAAATACACACAGTACACTGCAGTAAAGCTTAATGCTGTTCAACTTGTGATTGCCTGTGTATTGCCTGTAACGTTTAAGTTATCCAATCCAGTACTGTATGTGCCATTCAGACTGAACCATTCAGCAGAATTATCCCTGCAGTGGCCTAAGTAAACTGCATAGGCACATGCAGGTCCTTGCAGGCACGCTGTCAGCCTGATCACTTCCCTTCACATTGAATTTGGAAATGGAAGCTGCAGTGTGTATGTCTGTGGATGGACACATTTTCCTCGGACTGCAGTCTGTCCAGGGAGATGACTGCTGTAGTACAGCAATTTGCATGGCTAATGAGGTCTAAGGTCCACGGCAGATGTGCAGCACTCTTCAGGCTCGAATACGTGATCACTCAGCATTAGGCTGAATCTTTCAATCCAGAAGGTGAGCAATACACAAGGCCCTCATCTGTGATTGAGAACATATCAGTGTAATAAAGGTCACACACAAGGATAGGCCCTTATTGCTCATTTGTTTGCTCACATACTGTAGGTAATGATGTCCAGCCTATTTCCCAGGATCACAGTAAATATGTTACAGTCTTTTTTAACCTAATGATTTTTTGCAAAATCCCATAGCAAATACAATAGCAATGTGATATAAAGCAACAAAACAAAAACTTAAATTAAATCGCATGCTTCATTTTAGATTTTAAAATAACAGTATGTAGCAAATTAATTTGAACTAACATCCATAAAGTGTCATTTTCAACAAAAAGTTATGTGGCGGCCAAATATATATTGAAATGTCCTTCTATTATTCATGGCATATGTATATGAAAAATGGCTCAAAAACAGCAGCCTATAAGCTTACTCCAAGCTAAAGACCACTCATCACAGTAGGAGTCTAGTATCACATTAGGCAACTCAATTGCAAAACCTTAATGCTAAAAGAATAATGAGATCATATATCTTTCATGGGGAGATCTCTCATCTACATAGTTTCCTAGAGATAAAGAATCAATCATACTGCAATGCAGCTCAGAGACGAACCCAGCTATTTACTTTGACTTATGGTTTTCTTCTGTGTCACTGACATTGCATGTAACAATATTGTTATGCAAAGGAGACAGCTGAGTTTTAGCTGGCTAGCTTTTTGGCAGGTCCCAGATTTATTACCCCTTTCTATTATTATTATTATTATTATATTATTAAACTATTATTTTTTGTCCCTGGGTCTTGACACATCTAAACAGGGCAAAAGATGCAGATGATCAAAAGGAGTTGCATTAAAATAAGGTTAAACAAACAATATTATTAGATCCAATAAAATATTTATACTGTAAATGCTCTGTTAATTGTTTCTGCTTTGTCAACAGTGTAATTCATTGAACATCCACAGTATATAAAGTTGTTTGAATCTGAATTTTGAAATCTTTAAAACAGCCGTATTAGAGAATAAACAAAAGTGACTGGGCCATTCCTAGTGAGGTCATTAAGCTAGCCTCCATGGACAATAGCATGAATACAGCAAGAACAGACATAAAGGGAAGAGGAAGTAAGAACACAGAGGAAAGACAACTATCATCATCCATCATCCTCCTCCTCTAAACAGCTGGTAAAGAGAGAGAGAGAGCGCCTCTTTCCAGTTAGGCTTGAAACTAGATTCTATCTATCAGTGAAAGAGTGCTGAGAAGAGATCTTGCTGTCTTATTTATTTGGAAATTCTCATTTCCTTTATTGTGGGGCACACAGGCTAAAAACATCTCTCCTACTACTCCTACTATGGCCATGCTATTTTGGACACTAGGGAAATTGGTTCCCATTTATTGGTGAGCACGTGTTTAGAGAGGGGGTGGCAAGGTGGGGCAGTGTCTAGCATTACTCTGCTCTGTGGCTCTCTGTTCTGCTCCCAAAGGCTGCATATACTGTATATTAGATTTCTGTTTCCTTATAATTACTAAGAAAAAGCATGGCTGATTCATAGTGCTGAGGTCCTGGATTCAACTGGATCTCCCAATTCAAAGACAAGCTTGTAGGTTAATTGGTTAATTGCTCTGCAATGGACTGGTGTCCTGGGGGTTGCTTACCAGAACAGGCTCTGGCTCCCCTACAACCCTAAATCGGATAAAGCAGTAATGGAAGGATGTTTAGAGAGGGAGCTTAAGTCCTGAGAAGGATCCATTTTAAAAAAAACACAGGATCCCTCGTTGTCCTTTTAAGGTTTTGCTGTCTTTAGATTATAAGAGAAGAATTCTAGACTTTGTACTGTATGTCTCAAGAGGTCAGGCCACCGACCTGCAAATATCTGTATACAGTAGTGAAACATGTCTTTTATAACTGCATGTGGTATTTATTGTAATATATATTTGTTTGTTCTAAGTTTTGACGTTTTCATTACTCTGTTTCAAGCTGTGAATAAAAGCACACATGTTCAGTACCATGCAATGGTGAAATTATTTAATAACTTTATAATTTCCTTACATTGCAAGCCATTCTCAGGACCTGATTTTTATATTGTTTATATAATCTCCCTAATCTCCCTTTTACAATTGATCCCATTCCCAATTTTTAAGAATATGCTTCAAGGGAGAGGATAATATGCAACCAATGAAAATCAACTAAAACAGTATCTTTTATTACTCGAGGTACCTGAAGGTTAACTTTGACTGCATTTCCTGTTCTTTTCAAATTATGCAAAATGAGTCTATCTAACACATAATTCTCTATGCATTCTGTATAACACTACAAATACAACGATATTTTACTGAATACATTTTTTATCAATTATGATAACAGTTTAAGAAAAAGCAGTAATACCCAAAACAAGCAAACACATCAGGTCAGATAACAGGAGCACTATGATTTTATAATATAGTAACACAGCAATTGCATCTCCTGTAACTGAAACACTAGTGTGCAGATACAACTTGGTGTCCCAGGAGTATCTGCTAATGTTAACCCAGTGAATGTTTTTTTTTAATTAAGGGAGCTCAAATTGCTTTCATATTTTGCATTTCATGATAGTGTTTTGCATATTTTATACAGTAGGAAAGTTTTTATTAACATTTCTGGTATTACATTAGAAACAGGGTGTACTGCACTATCAGGGAAGACACATTGCTGAACAATTGCAAAATCACTTTTCACATCACAAATCACATATTTGGGTTAACGTGTTCAGTGTTTTGTGTGTGGTAATTTGTTTGGTGTGAGTGAAGTTTTATTTCATCTCTGACCCAGGGAAAAGTGTGGTGTGGACAGTTGAGGAGAGAATGCAGGCTCGCGCTGTGTCCGTTATTCTTCTTCTTGCTTGGTCTGCTAGTTTTGTTTTGTTTTTATCAATAAAGTTTGATAATCGGCCAGTGAAAGCTCTGTTTTCTTTCACATGAATGCCTAAAACCCTATACCGCACCCAGGATTTTACATTTCCAAAGGGGTTCTTGTAATAACTTCTCCATTCGTGTTACAGTTATTAACATAATTTGAAATGGATGTGTGGGGCTCAAGTAAAATAATTTTAAATTAAAATATTAATATTAAATAAAATATTATGATAAAATTAACTTAACTCCGTGGGATCTGAGAAGTTGCTGCAACTGTAGGGAGAAACAGCACTTTGTTTTTTGTACTTCTATTATTTCAAGGACACCACAAAAAAGTCCTAACATCCTGAAGGGGTAGCTTGGCAATAAAGTTGGGTTTGGCTTTGACTTTGCTCTATGCTTAACTAACAGAATTTGAAATTGAAAACAAGCATTGGGTTTTTGAACATATTCTTCACTTTTGTTGAACACACATACACATCACAGTTCTAAATTAGTTATCAGCTGAAAGCCGTTCTAGTCATGTACTGTAACATTAAAAACAACACTAATGACAAAACATCCAAACCAGGGCTCTGAACCTCAAAATGTGCAGTATGTGTAACATATTTTTTAAAAAGAATTACAAATCAAGCAGAACATCAATGAATATTTTAAGATGCCAAGCTTTGGACTCTAGAGTGGCTTAAAATAGCTCGTTTTGAATACAAGTTGAATCTCACATTTCAGACATCTATAGTCGTTATTATTATTATTATATTATATTGTTAGGGGGTGTTATTGTGATTCATCATGTGGCTGAACCTGCTCATGTCACTAAGAATGTCTGAATGAGAATCAGGTGTCTCAGCCTGTTGTGTAACAGTAATTCTTAAGACTTGTTGGGTACCTGAGCTTGTAGTGTTGTAAGTGAAAGCAGCGTCACTCCTCCGATAATGCAGATTCTGCTGTGGAACCTTGGGGACTTGCATGTTGACAAATCCTACAAGGCTCTTAAAAATGTACTAAAAATGTTGTTTTGATATTTGGAGAAATTAAAAGAAAAATAATGTGCAAAAGTTTCCTTAGAAATATGAAAAAATATAAATCTACTGAATAGTATGTTTACGTTATGAAATGGAGTTTATTAACTGAAGTTCAGGAGGGATAACAACAAGTCAATCTCACCCAGCTGCTACTAATTAAAATCATTGCAGAAATCAGTTACTATATGCTGTATATATAACAGACATCTTTTGGCATTCATCTCAAGCATCCCTCCTTCACCTTGTAGCTACCCTTGATTAGCTCCTCTCTCTATATGGGTCCAAGGCTACTCGTGCAATTGCCAGGAGGTTTCCCATGAACTAAGTGGGTTAAGCCATACCTATCCTACCAAAAGATTGTAATTCAAATATTTGCAAAGCATCTAATTCATACATGTTGTTATCCCTGGTGAAACAACATTTCATTTAGCTTCATTGTGTCTGCAGATTTTAAACTTCTATATAGGCCAGATATTTAGAGAACAGAATGTTACAGAGTTCATCTTTTTTAAGAGTGAACTGTTCATAAATTGCCTCCCGCCTCTTAAGTAAGATTAAGTGCTACTGTATAGCAATGGGTCACTCATGTCTATCCACATCTCAGAACTACAGTGCTTTCTACCATTTTTGTGATACAGACCAAATAGGAACAGCAACACAGTTTTCATCAAATAGAAGTTAAATGAAGTACATGTTGAGAATAAAAACAGCTTCAGATGAAAACCTTTCAAAGAAGAGCTCTTAATACTACAGTACATACATAACACGTGAACATACAGTATACAGTATGTATAAGGCACATATAAATAACTGGAACCAAAGTTTATATACATTTCTGAAATGTTATTATCATTTGGTTATTTGCATTAAATTATTTAGAGAAATTATTGTCAGTTAAGCAACAGTTTTAGAGAACAGACTGTGCTGAGGAAAGTCTTTTGGTGTAGAAATCTCCATTGCTTTCTTACATATCTGTTGCAGTGTGAGGATGCAAGAGCTGGTTTTGAAATGAAGCCACTGATGAAGGAGAAAAGCTGGTGAAAATGAGACACAACAATGCTAATTGAATAATTATCGACCAGGAGGAAAGGGGTTTGAGTCTGTGTCTAGGCTCCAGCATGGGAGGACAGAGAGTGAAGACTACAGAGGGATTTCTCAGTAACAACAGGGTGAGCTGGCTTACTGTACAGCTCTATTAATTAGTCCAGGGGTGTGACCAGTTCACACAGAGCCTATGTGGAATCTCACTCTCTCTGGTTACCATTTATTCCCAGGTGTGTCTTGTTTTACCCAGCTTTTCTCCTTAACTTCATAGTTCTTCTCTGTCTCAAAGCCACTTATCTTCTCAAAGCCACTCTTGGTTAGTTTGCTGGTCCACCTTTGAGGGAATGACTCAGGGTAGCTTTGAACTGGATTCAGGAAGTCACAGTCTTTGTACAGTAAATTATGTGAAGATAGTAGATTGTGTGTCTTGATTTTGTGTTTAGTAATTATTGTAAATAACCAAGTAATAGGTTTTATTCAATGCTGAAAAGAGAAGAAAGAAAACTCAATGTTTCGGCCATGGAGCCTTCTTCAGGTGTGCTCTGTTTTCTTTCTTCTCTTTTCAGCATGGAATAAACCTACTGTATTACTTGTTCCTTTGCAGCCTACGCATGTTGACGCAGCCATCCACCTGAACTATTGTAAAAAAATCTTTGTCTTTGTCTTTTAAGTTTGTCTCCTGTTTAATACTCTAGCATTAAATTGCGCTCGAATAAAAAGATCCATGAGACCATGTTCAGAACCATCCCTAACTGTAGGGGACATTTTATTAACTGAGTTATGTGTTAGATTTATTAAAAGTGGTGTGAGGCTTCAACATTTAAAACCCTTCTGCTAATGGCATTTGGTATCAAATTCTGTTTAAATTTTCTAACATTTTGTAGGTTGGTGATGTGCTTATACACATTCATTTCATTTGATTGGTGATTGCTGTGATGCATACTCTACTCAACCTAAGGAGGGAAAAGAAAAAAGATCAGGATTTGTATCAAAGGAAATATATAATAAGCATGGCCGCTGAAAATGGTCTTTTTAAGATACATATATATATAAATTGGTTGAACACGGTGGTGTTTGTCGACCCTCCTGAAAGTTCGTTACAACAACCGAGATCTCTTTTACTTCTGCTACTCTAACTCCTAATCCTCTTTGACACCACTTACTGAAAAGCAACTTATATCACAGTAAGCTCCTCTCTCTTCCTTGCATTTGTCTTTCTGTATCATGCCCCTAATCCATCTAAACCCTTGCTGCTATCAATTGATTAATGACTTTCTCAGGACTAAGCCAAACCCGGGCCGATTAAGCCAAACATTCTTATCCCCAACTTCTAAATATATATATGTTCAATGCATTTTTGTAATGGGTTTGGTTATTCCTCATGACAAATAACCCAAATTTGTATTATTTCTGTGTTATGAATGTTCTGATAATGATAATAGCTGTGGAAGTGCAGGAACCTACAGTACAAAGTAAAAAATGTTGGCTTGTGGAATACTACTCAGTAGCTGGGCTTCATGACTTAACTATTCCAACTAGGTTGGAATTAGCAAGACAATAATTAATTCATAATAATTAAATTCTAAATGAATTTAACAAACCTGAAACAATATAACTGAAAAATTAAATCACAATATGTTATAAAAGAACAAACTAAAAATGAACAACATTTTTTTAGTCTTGTGTTCAGATTTAATTACAGGTGTGAAGGGCACCTCTCCTTAGGTTTGATTTTCCTAAGAACTTGATTTTGTTTACATAAACACGAGGAGTCAAGCACAGAAAAAATACTGATTCTGGTATCCATTGTGGCTAACAGAGTGTCAAGCAGAATTGGCAGAGGGGTATTTTGAACTAAATTCCCCTACATTACAGAGAGATAGGGCTTAGTAATTCACCTGCTTGCTATAAAATTCAATTCTCAGTTATCTCCTAACCCCAACAAAGCTCCCTGTTCTGCTCTGTAGAAATACAAGTTTCATTCTCATAAGTGCAGGAATGTAGTTTTGACAATTATTTTAACTTAACAGACCCCCATTCATTTGGCTGCTTGTTTTTGTTATTCTATTCATTGTTTTATATATTTTCTATTAGTATCTTGGTACAAAGCGAAAAACATTACTAATGGAAAAGCAAGAACTTGCCAAAACAAACTCCATTAATCAAGGTGATAAAAAGTTAGTATTTGTTTAATCATGTTGACGAAGTGATTGCTTAAACACACTCTATCTTCATACTGTCTCTTTTGATCTATAATGGCTTGTCTCGTCAACTTCCTGCTTGAAAAAGTGATCATGGTGTCTTTGTTTTTAATCATAGCACATTTTCTTTCTTATCTCTATGTTCAATAACAATCAAAGAAAATCTGCAACAACAAAAAGTCTCACTTTGTTTCTTTGGATTAAGTTAAGTCAGCAATGCCTGTTTTCTGACCAGCTCCTGTCAACTGTAACAAGAAAAAAATAAACACCTAAAAGTATTAAAACAATGCTTTGTGTTGTAATATGCACATATTCTAATTTTTATATTATAAAATGTATAATATTATAATACTTATTATACATTATATTCACAGGACCCTGTGCTTGCCCAAAAGCATGCCCTTTTGACTTGTTTTATCAATGATTCAGTTTGACAAACAGTGCATAGTGTAAAAAAATACCATCAATACAGGAGATGTGTTTACTTCAAATTTTCAGAATGACAGACAAACAAACAACATGAATCCAAATCAATGAGCCCATCAGCATCATTACAATGTGATTACACCTTACTGTCAGGAATATCTGGAATTCTGTTGTCTGCAGACATAAGGGAAGCACATAGGCATCAACGAGAAGCAAACATTATGAATTTCATCAGAAATATCATATTTAAATTGGAAAACAGAATTGCTTTTGGATGTAGTGATGAAGTAACAATACTGTATACACCCTGCCATAAAACTAAATTACACAACGGATTTCTTTCTGAAACTCACAGTACAATGGAGATCAACATCAAGTATGATATTATTATTATTTCTTCTTCAGTGACTTGAAATATTTTGTGATATTTTAATTTAAAGAAATAACTGAAGCTTAAAAAATTCTCACATTTATGGATTATTAACATGAATTATAATACTTAGCAAGAAAAACTCAAAACTGGATTTGTTAATAGTAGTTCAGGTAGGTACAGTAGCTGCGTCAGCATGCGTAGTCTGCAAAGGAACAAGTAATAGGTTTATTCCACGTTGGAAAAAGAAGAAAAGAAACACAACGTTTTGGCTGTGGAGCCTTCTTCAGGTGTCACTGTTAAAAGTATACTAGTATGATCCATTATTGTCATTATTAAAAGGCAGTTTTACACAGAACTGAAGAAAAATCATATATATTCCATCTGTTTTCTAGACTCACACATTAATGTTAATGTATTCTTTCGTTTTCATAAATAACTAGTATTAATGATTATGCAGTAGCAGGACAAAAAATATTCCTTCCTTCCTGGGCTACATTGCATCTTGCACTGTTTAAATCAATCTTTCTGTTTCCGAGAATTATACGAAAGATTTGTTTTAGTCCTTGCATTAAGCATATATAAATAATAATATACTATGTTTATACCAGTACTGTACAAAAACCAATATTAATGTCAAAGCAATGTTGTTCACAATGTTTCCATTCACTTGTACTCATGTTGTTTGTTTTAGATAATGAAATAAAAAATGAACAGTCATTCAAGAAAGTATGGAGTGAAAATAAGAACCAATACTTGCAATGTTATACTGTCACGCATCATTAGAAAGTCAGCACTGTAAAGCTGCCTTTGTCTTTTCTGTTAGAAACAAATAGGACCAATAGCATGTTGACAAAGCAAAGAGAATTAAATTAGCTGCATAATGAAAGCAATAAGAGTTTCTTATGAATTATTAAAAGAAGCAGAATGGACCTTACAGAAGGCATATCACTTTGGCAGTAAACTAGAAAGAACTGTAGAAGATAAATGTTCAAACAGGTAACAAAACCAGTTTATCTAAAACAAAATGTATTGTACTTATGACTCAGTTGCATCATAAACACCAGCTATGTTTACGTTTTTTTTGTTTTTGTTTACCAAATCAATTCGTAAAACACAAGAAAAGTATTTGACAAACTGGTCGATAAAAAATTAGTACATTTCATTGATCTTGTTTTATGTCATAAGCTATCGTTTTCAGTAGAACTGGAAAGTACCGGACATATGCAAAGCACTCAGTTTCACATCTGACCTGTTTGTGCACCTGCCACAGGATAAAAACTACAATGACATTCACATTTCAGGAAATACATTTATTAATTATTGTATTTCTGGTTGGAATGTGGAATTAAAAATTTAAGACAGGGCTAATCACTACCCTCTTTGGGTGTTCTTATGAGAACTGTCTTTCTTATAAAAACACATGAATCTGGGAGTCAAGTAAACTACAGTAGATGATTTAAATAACAGAAACAATGTGATTTTCTTAAGCTTATATTAATATATTTATATTAATAAATGTCATTATTTCCATATTTTAATATGAAATAAATATACTACATTTTTACTCAATATGGAATAGAAAAAGTCTCTTTTTTCAGGAATAAGTCAAGTACAAATAATTCCAGTTGATCTAGTATCTGTAAATTACTACAAATTAAGGGAAGAATATATTATGTATGCATTATTAGTGAAGCATAATGAAATGTTACCTTAAATAAGCTTTTTCATGTCACAACAGATGAAAATTAATTGGCACACTCACAAGAATCCATCTCTCCTCTTCAACAAAAGAAAACTGCTTGCAGGTCAGCTAATCCCAGAATTTCAAAAAAGTTATTACACTGATCAGTGTGGCTCACTGATGGCACTGTGTCCTGAGGCAGTGATGGTAATGGTCTGTGTCAGAAAGAAAAACAATTTCCACAGCCCTTAACCTTAGTGCTCTAGAAGGAATAACACACCATTGTGCAATTTAAGACTAAAAAATCACAGAAATATAAAGGTTTCTAAGAGATAACAAGCCCTGCATTTCTACTAATACTACCAAGCTACCAATAAACCCTTTTTTCAGTGCTTTTAAAGCCTCTGCACTTTTGGTTCTTTACATGTTTTTGTTTTAGTAGGTTTGCTCTAACTGCTGCAGATACTGTATTTTGCCTCTGTGTGTGCTGATGTAAATACTGTGGTTCTTAGTGGGATACCTTGTTATGAATTATTAACAGTATTAATTTTATTTAATATTATTTTTAAAAATGGAAGAACTTAACTGAAGTTCAAAAGGAATGAATTTCACCGTAGCTGTTCTAAACCATAATCATTGCCGAGATCATTTCTCAAAGCCATGTACTGTAAATGACACACAAATCTCTTTCTGCATTTGATTTTATGCATCTGTGCTCCGTCCCAACTTCCAACTTGAGGAGGTTGTAACTGCCTCTTTCTATTGCCAGGGGGCTTAGAAAGTAGTAATCAATAATAATAATTCCTTACAGTTACTGTACATAGCACTTTTCTGGACACTCAAGTCAAAGCGCTTTACATGTATGGGGATTATACCCCACAACCGCCAATGTGTAGCCCCACCTGAATGATGCGACGGCAGCCATAGTGTGCCAGAATGCTCACCACACATCAGCTATCAGTGGGGAGAACAGAGTAATGAAGCCGCTTCATAGATGGGGATGATTAGGAGGCCATGATTGGTAAAAGCCAATGCCAGGGTTACACCCCTACTCTTTTTGAGAAACAACCTGGGATTTTTAATGACCACAGAGAGTCAGGACCTCAGTTTTACAGTACATCTCATCCAAAGGATAACACCTTTTTACAGTATAGTGTCTTCATCACTATACTGGGGCTTTAGCACCCACACAGACTGTGGGGTTAGCACCCCATACTGGGCCCACCAACACCTCATCCAGCAGCAACCTTAGTGTTTTCCAGGAGGTCTCCCATACAGGTACTGACCAGGCTCACACCTGCTTAGCTTCAGTGGGTTGTCAGGTGGGAGTTGCAGGGTGATATGCCTGCTGGCAATCCTAATCTCACTACACATAAATATCCAATAAACAATTTCGAACATCTTGGGAGTCATTATTCCTCATTTAATAACTTTTTTTTATTTTTTTACATAATAACATTTTAAACATAAGGGACAATGAAAAAAAGCAGAATATGACAACAAAAAGGAAAGAAAAAACAGAAGGGATAATTCTGTAAATGAAGAAATGTTTTTGCTTAGGATTACACACTTATTGCAATGACACGACAAAGTCTAGCTGCACAGATGCAGCCATTCAGAATGCGCACCAAAACCTATGTCTGAAGAAAATTAACTTTGCTTTACTTCTATAAGATTTTGCTTGGCGAATTTAGGTTTTCAGTGCCCGGAGAAGATCGAAAGGTGACATTTGGTGTACGTTAGAAGTAGCTTCATTTACTTTGTTGTATTACTTCTTTAAATCCTCTTAATATGGAATATTCATATGGAAAATAAAGGGAAATTTTGGTAGCTGAAAAAAATATCTTACTAAGAATATAAATTTTCAGAACATAAATGCAATATTAATTTATAATTAGTTCAGGTTGGTAGTTGCATCAGCATGGGTAGGCTGCAAAGGAACACGTAAAGGTTTATTCCATGCTGAAAAGAGAAGAAAAGATACACATCGTTCACCTGAAGAAGGCTCCACAGCTGAAACGTTGTGTTTCTTTTCTTCACTTTTCAGCATGAAATAAACCTCTTCTTGTTCCTTTAATTTATGAATAAATATTTGCAGTACTTTATATAGTTGGTAGTAATAGATGAAAATAAAAAAATGAGTTACACAACAGTGTTCTACCTGCTTCATAAACATGTTCTACATCAAATTCTTGTACTTGGTCACTTGCTGTAGTTAATTTGGCAAAGACTTGACATACTGTACTAATTTTAACTTTACTTCTCATAAACACTTCCAAGGGTTACCTGCAAAAGCAGACATGGGGTGGGGGAGGGGTGTACGTCTTCATGCTTCCAGGAACACAAAGGACTTCACACCTCTTGATTGGCCTCTCTTTCTGTCCCCTGCTCCCGCCTCTCGCTCCTCCTCCCTCCCAGCCTTTGTTCTACTGTTACATTACCTTTGCCTACTGCCTTGTCTCTCTCACACCTGAAGAAGGCTCCACGGCCAAAACTTTGTGTTCTCTTTCTTCTTTTTTTCAGCATGGAATAAACCTATTACTTGTTCCTTATTTTAATGTGTATTAAATCAGAAAAAACACATTTGATTTACAAGAGACTATAATATTTTTTTACAAATCCAGGTAACTTAAGTAACCTTGCATTGTGAAACAGCCCCAGGGTGTCACATTTGCTAACGTAGCTCTACACTATGACAGTTCATTAATGTTATTACTTCATTTATAATTAATATTGTGTTAATATTTAACCAACTGTTACTGTATGTATAAAATTAATACAAATGCCAATATTCTATACAGTTTATTTATTATATTTTGTTATTAGAGGACAGGTACTGTATTTATTATCCCCAAGAGGCAATCTGGAAAGACATTTTGCATTGGTTGTAAATCGAATCTACCTCTAGGCCTCCTATGTACTAGACAAGAATTTTACCACTGAATCACCAATGTGTCACTCTGATGGGATGAGCTTAATTAAATCCATTACACTGCGAAGAATCTTTATATATACTATACAATGTTACATATAAACACCACTGATGTTATTATTCCTTGCAGAGGAAGTTAAACTATGCCTTCCCCCAAGTGTTTTTAGAAAAATGTGTTTTCTTTAATGAAACACCCTTAATATAGTGCAGACTTGTATCAACTACAATGCAACTTACAGTACGGAAACATAAGACTTTTTGAAGACATATAAATTACCAATGGCTTCTTTTTACGTGTTTAGTTTCTTTTAAATACATTGTTTTGAAATCTACTATGCATCCTGATGAAAAAAAAGAAATACAACATTTTCTGGAATGAGAATACTATAGTTAAAGTTTATGTAGTTTCACAAAAAGTTCCACAAATTTATTTAGACATCAGTGGTTTTAAAGAAAACAAAAATGTAGGAGCAACGATAAAGAAACGTTTGGTCCTCACACACAGATCCTCTAATTTTAATGGTTTATTGTATAAAACTAAAAAAATGAAACATGAAATAACACATAGATTCCGTTTTCCTGATGTTCTAATTTGGTGACACCGGGCACAGGTACAGGTGAAACGGCCTAACTCATAATAGCTTACAAATAGCTTAAAGTTACTGTATGCAAACTAATATAATTATTGCACATTTGTTTGGTCCGCTCTTCATCCCTCTATTATAAATAGTACATATAATATACATCTTTCCTGAGGGGTAGGTTAGGTTTGCCTGCATTTAATGATAAACTTATACTAATGTAGCATTATGTTTCTTTGAGGCACACACAGTGACACTGTGGGATAAGAGAATCAAGAGCTAAAATGTAAATGCAGGTACTGTAACCTTGGACTTTGGCAGAAATACAGACATGGAGAACTGGGTGGGGAGTGTACAAATACAATAAATATATATATGGATATACTGTAGATATAAATTATGGGAATAAAAAGGGGGGTGGAGCCTTTTCCATGTACAATCTTCAAATCAGAGGACAACTATTTAATCTTTTTTTTCAGGAAAGCCCAAGACACAGAATTAGAACTGTTTTGGCTTTAACTGGAGTATTCAATTAAACAATTAACCTAATTATTTTCTGAATTTGACATGCATAATATTTTTCATAAGGTTTTTTACAGTTCATTACAGAAGACATTCAGTCCTTTAAAAGGAACATTAAAGGTTACCTATGGATACCGCCTAGGAATCTGATTAGATGTATTACAATTATACATCTACGGTAATTAAAGAATTAGATCAATGATGTAACTGAGACCTTGGGTGGAACAAAAACCAGAAAACCCTAGGTCCTACAGGAACTGAGGCTGAGACCTCAGGGTTGGATAGTTCTGTCCAAGAGATAATTAATTTTAATTCCACTTGATTGATAATGTCTGCATGCTCTTGAAACACATCATAAACTAGTATGGTGTTCCTTATTAGACAGATGTACTGTATAGATGAAAGGTTACATTTAAGAACCATTAAGGCAACATTTTTTAAATTGTGATGTGTGATTAAATGCCTCCTTGTTACACGGAATCCAAATGGACAGTTCAGCAACAGTCATTTATATATATATTATTTATATTTTCTATTTAAACTCTCAAGGATAGGACATAGTGTATTGTATATAGATCATAAAATAGTCTATTTCCCAGGGTTATTTATAAAATAGTCTACATCCCAAAGAGATTTTTATATTAATAGCAATAAATTATAATAATAATAACTTTATGGAATAATGTGCACATTACATAAGAGATACCTTACAATTGCAAATGACAGAAGCCGTCATGAAAAATGATCCCTTTTGGATCGTGTGACTAATATGTTCCAGTCCCCATGTTCTGGCTTTTACCCATAAAGAAAGCCTGTAATTCCTTTATACCTATTTATTGTGGCCAGCTTTACCTAACCATTTGAATAATTCAAGGAATTTGTATCATGTTCTGACCTGTGATCAGGTTTTGAAAGGAGGACATATAATATTAATTACCATCCTGCTAACCAATTTACTTTTACATGTTTCATAATTTACTAGGTCCCACTCTCACAAACAAAAATCTATCTTTCTGGGTTAATGCAGATTTTTTTCCCATATTATGCAAGTAATGCATTTTCCGTTTGGGTGAGGAAGAGAAAATTAACTGCATCTGAATACAACTGGGACAGACTATACTTAGACAAGAGTGATGAGACACAATGAAATTTCATAAAATATGAACTAGAATGGATGTGGGAAAAATTTGTATATTTATTACTTATTTAGTAAAGTCAAAAGGAGAACCTTAGGGAAAAACAAAATGTCAATGCATGTATCTAAATTATTTTACCTTAATGCTATGAGTATTAGAAACAAAATGCAAGAAATACTGTAGAAGCAACTGTATTATCAGATAATTATGATGTAATTTAAATCACATTATCCTGCCTTGCACCTGTTGCTTTTTGGGATAGGCTCTAGGCCACAGCAAGCCTGAACTGGACAACCGGTTATTGAAAGTGATGATGATGATGACAAAGCCTTACCAATTCAGGAAGGCTAACTATGAATGAGTGATAATAGCTTAAGAATGTATAAGATTGGAATAATAATTTAACAATAATAATTGCTTGTACTTTTATAGTGCGTTTCTGGACAAGCCACTCAAAGCACTTTACAGGTAATGGGGACTCCCCTCCACCACCACCAATGTGCAGCCCCACCTGGATGATGCGAAGGCAGCCATAGTGCGCCAGAATGCTCACCACACATCAGCTATTAGTGGGGAGAAGAACATAGTAATGAAGCCAATTCATAGATTAATAGGAGATTATTAGGAGGCCATGATTGGTGAGGGCCAATGGGAAATTTGGCCAGGACCCCGGGATAACATCCCTACTCTTTTAGAGAAATACCCTGGGATTTTTAATGACCACAGAGAGTAAGGCGTTTTACGTCTCTTCTGAAGGACGGCACCTTTTTATAGGAGGAATAGGAGGGCTAAACAAATGGATAGGAACAGCTTAAAGATATTTTGTTTAAAACATAATAAAGATTCATCAAAGCCAAGAAAGCAATGACTGAATAAATAAAACATTTAAGGAAGATATGAGGAGAGTACTTTATAAAACATTCACAAAATAATTCAGTTACAGATATTAGAAAAGCCAAGGGTGACATACAAATGTACAATATACTGCAATCAAGATTAAACTTAATAATGAATAATTACAAAAGCAAGAGAACAGTAAGAATAAGGTAAAATGTCTCAGAGATAACAATGGGACATTTATAGATGATGTAACAAAAATGGCTGATGTATTTAATGAATATTTCACTCTGCTATTTTACTTACTGGTGTTTTCCAAAGAAGAAACCGAATTATGACAACAACCTACGGCTATGTGAACACACAGTCGTATATCAAATAATATTAGCACAGAAGAGGCAGAAGCCTTATAGATTCTTGACAAACGTAAGATTAAACAAATCTTCGGGGCCTGGTGGTATTCTACCAATTGTACTTAGACAAACAAGCTGTGTTATTCATTGGAATTAACAAAACTCTTCCAGAAGTCTCTTGAGACAATACACTGGCTGGAAAATAGATTATTGTAGTGCAAATCCATAAAGGGGGATAAATCTGTGCAAAGTAATAAGTCTTTGTACATATCTTGTGCAAAGAGCAATAAGTGTTACTTTTATTACTTAAAAAGTTATGGAAACAATAGTTACCACTAAACAAGATTAGATTTTCAAAATGCGTTTGATAATGTCCCTCACAGCAAATGAATTCTCAAATTGTAGGTAGTAGGCATTCATGGTTATACATGGATAATGGATTAAGAACGGCTTAATGGACAAGGAATAGAGAGTACAGATGAGAAACAAATGCTCACAGTGGGGAGACGTGTTTAGTACAGGGATCGGTATAAATACCATGGCTCTGTCTAATTTATATCGATATAAATTTTGCTATAGTTAGTAAATTAGTCAAGAGGCAGCTTATACCAAAATAAGAAAATTAGCTTATAAGGTGCAAATGAAGTTCAAAATTGTAATTGTCATGTACCAAAAACAACAACTGCAAACGTAAAATGGGAGGCACTCTGCTTGAAGTGGCTACATATACAGTAGGAAACACTACACTACAGACACTATTTACATATTATAAATTCTGTGGGAGGAGGAATAAAAAAGATAAACTTAATGTTAGGATGTATATTGTAGCTAAAATTCAGAATTCAAATATGGGATATTATGCTAAAACTGTATAAAGTAGCAGTGAGGTTTTATTTAGTATACTGTCAAAGTCATGGTCATCAAGATGCAAGACATACAACTAGTATGGAATCAGTTCACAGAAGAACAGATACATTTCTGAGCTGAAACAACTGCCTTGCATTTGTAGGTTTAAAGAGCCTTATTGTTCTTTTAGCCTTTTAACAATACCTTATTATTAGTCTTCAACAAGGAAGACTAAGAGGGGACCCTAAACATTGCAGGACCTTCAAAGGCATTGTTAAAGTGAACTCACTGGCCATCTTTAGAATCAGCATTAAAACATGTACCAGAGGACACAAGTGGAAACTACAGGGAAGTGCATTTTTACACAAAAGGTGGTGAGAATATGGAACAAGCTGCTAAGCCATGTTTGTTGAAGGTGATATCCTGGCTTCAAAAAATGGCTGGGTGAGATCCTTGGATCAATTTGCTACTGAAAAACCACAGGAACAAGATGATCCAAATTGTTCCCCTCATGTCTGTATTTTGTTATGCTCTTATATTCTTACAAGTGTATTGACCATGCCTAACAGGACCCTTTAACACAAAAGTGTGCCCACTGTATAGTACTGTATAGCATTAATTGGATTTTAAAGCGCGATCCTGAAATTACAATTTTAGCCTCCTTGGAAAACTATATACAGTAATTGGTACTTTTTATGTGCAATACACAATTACAAGACACCTACTAAGATCATCAACCAAACCACTTAGTATTCAGATACCAGCTGCGAGCTCAGTTTTGAGCTGACTGTCCAATCCTGCTTTCAATCATAAAATCATAAAACAATCGTTTTTCATCATCAGAACAGCATGCCAACTGTTGTGAAGCAGAGAAAAAAACAGTAAGTATGACAACATAGATATTTTCCCCAGATTTGATTATTATTTATGGACTATTTATTTAGTCAGTAAAATCTGTCACTGTCAATTCATTTACAGTTCTATTTTGGTATAAATATTACAATTGATTGCCATAAAAATGCACATTTATCTAAACACACAGACAACTTTCTAGTTACTGTAGTATTTCCAATAGAAGTACAAAAATATAACATACAACCCAGACGCTATAAGGTTATTCTATACTAATAATTTTGGGGCATCTTATTCAGTGAGCAATTCTTCTCAAGGGAGATGATGGTAAGAGAGTTCTGTGATTTCCTCAGGTTTGTCTAATGAAGAAACTTATCATATTGAGCATTTCACCTCTCAGGGGTCCTTGAATACATTTCTACTCAAGCTGGAGGTAATTAAAATTAAGATTTCAAAGGCAGAGACTCTCACTAGGGATCACTAGGTAGGCAGCACTAAAAGAAATGTCATTTTCAGCTCTTCTGAGTTTCTTGAAAAGCAATCACAAAACAACAACAACAACAAGGATCCCATGCAACCCTGTATTGGATAAAGAGGTTAGAAAATGGATGGAATTAAAAAAAGGAAGAACAGTATGTACTGTACGTGATGGTTAATACAGACCAACATAAATAAGCATTTTTTTACTATCCATCCATCCACTTTCTAACTGCTTAATCCAATGCAGCGTTTTAGGGTAGTCATGGCCTAACCAGGCAAGCAACAGGTGCAAGGATGCAGGCACAGACTTGCACACACTCAAGCCAGGGCGGTTTTTCCATGAGCCATTATGTCCTGGACTGTGAGAATAAACCAAAGGACCCGGAGGAAACTAATGGAAACAAGGGGAGAACGTACAAACCCCAAGCAGATACCTGAGAACTCAGGGCCCTAGCACTGAACGCAGCAATGTTAACAAACGCACCACTGTGCTGCTGCTTTAATTTAAAACTGAGCGGTAGACTGATGTTTTCTGAGGTGTTAAAATGCATGTAACAAAAAGCTCTCCAATTTGGATGCTGAAGTAGTTTTTCAGTGATAGGATGTGAAAACTGGTTCAAATACAGTACATGTGGGTATAATTCTACATATGCAAGTACTTAACAAATATTTGGGGATGTGAACATTTACCAGAAATTAGAAATAAACTGGTCTAAGATACACAATTGCAATTCTGTTTTAGCTTTGATTTTGATTTACTGTTGAATGTCACAGATATTTCATTTTCTTACAATTAGCAACAGATACCACCCTTTTTGTCATCTAAGGAAAGCAGAAGAGTAAATTTGTCAGATTTTATCCATACTAATGTATGCTGCGCAGCATACTGCTCTGTAGGTGGATGAATGGTAGGTGGAGAAAGCCCATCACACTGGGCTTATCTTTGTGAACATGTAGGCCCTGGAGTAATAAACAACTTCAGAGAGAAATTCTTACCAGCTCATCGTGCAGGATAAACTGTAGGCTGTTATCCAGGATAAAAGGCAATTTCAAAATACTGCATGAGGAACACTTCGCTATACATTTAACCTTGAATGCGTTTTTAAATCAAATTTAGAGAATGTACATTTTTTTGAAACTGCAAATTTCCAAGTAAAATTTCATTAAACATTGTTGAAATGTTTTAGTTTTGGTCCCTTTGGTCATTTATGTACATAACATAAATCATGAAATTGTGTTGTGTTCACTGAATGAGCAGTTTATGAACATTTGCACAAAGTTTAATGCCATAGGGTCTATTCATGATCAAGTATTTTATGTTAAGAA
Organism: Atractosteus spatula; assembly: GCF_055471065.1. NCBI lineage: Eukaryota > Metazoa > Chordata > Actinopteri > Semionotiformes > Lepisosteidae > Atractosteus > Atractosteus spatula. Next base: position 29,868,507 of record NC_142707.1, read on the forward strand.
AATATAAAACAGGGATATTATACAGTATGTATTACGAAGTAGGTTTGTGATTTTTTCCTGAACGGCTCATGGAAAGTTAATGAAAAACCCCCTTTTTTTCACAGAACAACAGTAAAAGGTAAAAAAAAATATATGTCCATATATACTGTATACAGTATATAGTTAGTGTGAAGCATTTGCCTTAGGTCTTACTGCATTTACACTTTTCTTTTTAAGTGAAATAAAAAGCCTGCATAAAGTTTGATTGAGCCTCTGTTTATGACCGTTTATTGTGACCAACAGGGATCAACTGTGGGCGGCTGGTCAGCCAGGCTCAATATCCTACTGCGACAGCTGGACATTGATTAATGTTGAGGTGGGAGTAAGTTTGCATCCTTTGATAGTTTTTCCCTTACAAGGGAAAGAAAAAAATGAGAAACACGTGCACGTTTCCTCTGTAGACTAGTATCACTGAAAATCATTCTGAAATTAAAACTGTCATTTATAAGTGACAAAATTCACAGTGCAGAAAATATCCTATTTTATTAGATGTAAAAAATGGATTTTACAGTAGCTTAACTGCACAGTAGGTTAGTTCATATTTGCTCCTAGCCATTTTAAAAAATAAAATAACCAAAGAAGGTAATTGATACATTTTTATTTACAATGATGACTTACATAGCACCCATTTAACCAGGAGGGCATCCTTACCCAAACAATATGACCTTCCTCAAGGTTAGAACAGCAGGTTCCCACCCAGATTGCTTCAAGTTCCAATTGCAGAGCCCTAATCACTTCTCCAGCAGTGCTTTCCTATTTTGGTGCGTTTCATTCACCCAACCAAATTATAATTGCCAATTGTTTTCTTTCTTCTATTTTAGAACAATGACTTATAAAAGCTTTGTCTAATTTACAATGAATAATGCTCAATCATTTTATGACAACACTAATGGAGCAGGCTGTGTTAGGACAGCCAATAGACCTTAAAAATACCAAGAGACCGGTGTGAAACATGTGAAACATGGAAAGTGAACATGGAAAGAGACACAAAGAGAGACAGAATAAACTGTAAACTGTACTGGTTTAGCTAGTAAATTCTAGTTCCAGTTTATTCCAGAAAACCTGTATTGTACAGGAATTCTATAAGGGTTCCCTTTCACATTCAGCACATGTACCAACATTGTTGTATGAAGACAACAGTCCCGAGCAATTAGACTCAGCAGTGTCATGTGTTGGACCTATTTTCTCTGGTCACAGAACACAAAACAGATTAGTTACCAAACTAATTAACTTTCTAGCGACTGATACCTTAACATAAAAAAGATGACACACGCAATGCTGACGTAAACACACTTTAATAATTTAAAACCGTGTATAATCTGATATCACTTGCCTTAAAAGTCCATGTATAGCTTACAGACCACATGTTTTATTGATAAGCTCCTCTTTTAATTTGTTTTTCTGTGACTAAAAGTAGGTCACCTCAGTCCAGTAACCTGATTGGCTGGACAACTCTTGTTAACTACACATTCTTTTAACATTTAAGGTCAATATTCTAAATGTCATGCAAAATAAATTATCAAACATTACCAGACCTATTTAAATAACATTAAAATTCATGATCTTTTCTGTTTGTGTTTGCCCAAAGTTTAATCTTATAAGTATGAAAGATCAGGTAAAGCACTCTAAATGATGACAGTTCCTGCTGCTGATAATGAAGTAAATCAACACAGAGTACAATCATTGTGACCTCTCTTGTCAGAATGATACAATGCACACTGCATTAAAAGAGGTAATAACAATATAATGGGAGGGAAAATGCTTGTAAAACACATCCAGTTTTAACATTTTCTTTGAAATTAGACAAATGTTTTCACATGCCAGCAATTTCTGTATGTTTTTCCCTTTAGAGTAGTGGGGGTTTGCAGGTATCTGCACAATGTGGACCTCTCCTAAAATAAACAATACAGACATAGTTGTATTGGTATGTTCTTGCTCTACTTCCATTATAAAAGCTGTCAGTCCAACCATCCATCCATTTTCTAAGCACTCCTTACATTTAAGGGAGGAGCAACAGGGCAAACAGACACACACACTAGTCTCCCCAGAAGCCAATGAAGCTATCAGTATGTGTTTGGAATGTGGGAGGAAAGCAGAAAGCCAAGTGAACACAGGGAGAACATACAAGCTCCACACAAATAGCACTTAGGGTACAGAATTGAACCCAGGACACAAGTGCTTAGGGGCAGCAACGCTAACCACTGCACCATTGTGCCACACAGGTTGTTTTTTTTAATTAGTCAAATGTAAGTGATAACATCTTGTGCTTTACTTGAAGTAATATTATGAGGTTCAGCCATACACACTACCACCTAATTCCAGTTTCTTTTAATATGAGCTGTGATCAGTTTAATTAGTTTCTTGAAAATGAGAAATTGATGAGAAATACATTTAACCTAGAGGATATACAAAGTTTAAACAGATTCGCTTTTCTTTTTTGAATGAGATAGTATCTGTACAGCTGAAGCCATGCTTGCAGATCATATTCTTTTCTCCTGATAGACTGGAGCAAAGACAGATGCTTCTCATATTCTCAGTGGATGTCCGACGTAATGTAGCGGCTAACAGAAAAAATTAACTGAATCTGAATATGAATGGAGTGGCTTTGCAAATAAAGACTGATGATAGTGAGAACATGAAATGTGATCTGCTTAGAAATATGTGATATATTTTGTCTGTATCTTCCATGCCTAAAATATTAAAATAGTCTCAAAACCTTCTGCTGAATACTAAGTTGGGGTTGGAACTGGCCTTACTTTGTGAAATTGTGGAGACGTCACAGGACTCTCAAGCCCGGATTCCCCATGGCTTGGTCAGGAGGCTCCTTCAGCAGGAGCTGGAGTGCTTCAGAATGAGGTGCTTCATTGCCCTGCCCTCCCCCACTTGCTCCCAGAAATACCTCAGCAATCTTCAACAGGACTCCACGTGCTGTGAAACCCCAAAGACTGATCTGGCAGTTGCATTCAGTGCTCCTCATGTTTTGTCTAGGTAGTGATGCCCCATTCCATATGTTTGCTCAGTCACAATCTAGGTGGATCTGTGTAAGCTCCTTCTTGCTCTAAATATTGACTGCACAATGCAATGCAGACAATATTATTGAAGGCATAACACATATTCTGGTGTAACTGTATAAAAAAATTGACTTAAGTTTAATGACAAATTTTCACCATTAGAATGCCCTTTTTTATGTCTGGGTATTACTGGACATAAAAATTGAACTACAAGTTCCATTAGTATACTTGTACATTTTTTGTTTGTAGAATATCACAGAAAATAAAGTACACATTAGGTCTCAATGTACATACAGTAGTAGTATCATTTGTGATATTCAGTGGTCTTCTTCCACAGTAATAAAACCATCCTTAAAACAGCTGCAGTGTAGTCATGCATGTCTGTATCTTCCTTTGTTACAATGTGGAATTCTATTGCAATTCCTTATACAGTAGATAGGTGTTGAAATATTTGGATGGACCTTTTCTTCCAAACTTAGATTAAAGTGATTTAACAACTGGGTATATTTATTAAAAAAAAACAATTATACATCTAATCAAAAATGAATATTATGGGGAACATGATTCCCCAGCACTGCATGTGATAAGGCTACCTGCACCACAAAAAATGCCAATGTGGCAGAACATTCCACAACTGGCCATTCCAAAAAGACTCAAAAGACTGAAGTTAGTCACCCACTTCACCCCCTCAATCCTAATGTTTGCCACAGATACTAAAGAAAACTCTTCATGCAATCAGACATATTGGAATAAAAAATATGCTTTTAGTGGTGAGTAGGGCTGGGCGATATGGCCAAAAACATTATCACGATAAAAATTTTCATATCAGTCGATATCGATAATTATCACAATAAATGTCAAATCATTATTTCTTTCAAGTTTAAAGGCAGATTTTTTCTCCTGAGTGAAAGTTGAAGAAACCAGACAGTTAATTGGTAAATTAAAGAACTTTTTATTTTAAGAACACAACAAACACTTGCCAAACAGCAGAAACATTAAACAGATCTGTTAGCTGCCCGGTCTGCAACATACACGCGCATTCGCGCAGTATTTTGTGCGCATGCGCATATCATGCGCAAAGCATAAACATATATATCCAACATTTATAGAACTTTTGTTAAAATTATATTGAGGAAAATTATATCGCGATAATTATCGTTATCGAATTATCGCCCAGCTCTAGTGGTAAGATAAACTGCATTTAGTGATATAAACATTTTATCGGATTTCCATCAGTGACACATTAACAAGTTTATGGTGGTGAACCAAGAAACCCCTCACATTTCTTTGTTAGCTTTAGGAAAGGATAAGAAAAACTTGCAGTATTGTCAAAACTGTAGTGAAATAACTGCTAAATAGAAAATCTGGCATTATACTTTAATTCTATTATTAGTTTTGGAAGCAATTTTTGAGGACATTGCACTGGGGATAAAAAGCAGTACTATTGTACAGATAGGGCAGTGTTCAGACAGAAGGAGATAGTCATTTTAATAATATGAATCCAGATAAAGTATTTGAATAATTCTAGTGTGTTGTGGTGTGACACTGGAAAGGACCAACACAACAAGGTCATTTCATACCATAACTGTGAAAATCTACTAAAGTTACTGTATTGTTTCCATAGGCAGGTGATTACATAAATTTATTTACAAGCTCACACACAGGCGCATTATTTTAACAACCATTTTAACAACCAGATATGAAAAGTATGAAGAACTTATCCAACAAGAGTCCACTGACCTGTTTGTGAACACCTTGCTGTAGTTGTACACTTGGATTTCCAGCATTTCATTTCCATCGATGTTACTGGCAATGGGCCATCGGAAAGTCTGACAGAAATAGTAAAATCAAGGATTACAAAAATATAGCAGACAATTTTTATAAGCAGCTGCAAAATTTAGGTAAGTGTAAAACAACAACAGCAACCATGTAACCCTGCAACTCACAATTGGCTAAGCAGTTATGAGCCTGGTCAGTACCTGGATGAGTGACCTTGTGAGGAAAAACTGAGGTCACTGCTGCAAGAGATATTAGAGGGGCCAGTAGGGGGCATTCACCTTGTGGTCTGTGTGTATCTTAATGCCCCATTAAGTACAGTACAGTGACACTATAATGTAAAAATGGTGCAGTCCTTTGGATGAGACATAAAATGGAGGTCCTGACTCTTTGTGATCATTAAAAATCCCAGGGTGTTTCTTGAAAAGATTAGGGGTGTTACACCAGTGTCCTGGCCAAATTTCTCACTGGCCTTTACCAGTCATGGCCTTGTAATAATTTATGAATTGGCTTCATCACACTGTTCTCCTCCATACTGATAGCTGACATGTGGTAAGCATAGTGGCACACTATGACTGTTGTCGCATCATCCAGGTGGGTGCTGCACATACAGTAGGTAGTGTTGGAGAGGGGTCCCCCATACCTGTAAAGCACTTTGAGTGTTGTGTATTATTATTATTTAGAACAAGAGCACCAAAATATATGCATGCAAATATACAATTTATTTTTATGCTTAGCAAAAAAGATATATTAAATTTACATGTTGATGTGTTTTAATTCAGAGACGTAGTAAAAGACCTGCCCATTTTCAAGTGTATGGTTGATTTTAGGCCAGCTGGAAATCCTTCTCACAGAAAAAACAGTTTAAAAAGCTAATTGTAAAGATACCCTAGGCAGAGGTAAAACAGTTTGTAGATTATTGTCTTTCCTGTTATTTTTTATGTGTAATCAATTCTACTATTTTAATTGTGCATGAAAGTGTTTGGGATGACTTCATTAAAATATTCTCAGAAGGGACAGGTACTGTTACATACTGTAACAATGAAGGAAAAGCTAAGAACCTATTCTGCGTACTCAGATTAACTAGCAGCAATCACCAACAGAACAAGAACAGGAACAGCAACAAGAACACATCTTAAAATGATACGTGTATTCCATCTTCTTGGTTTGAGGAACTCACGACTCTAGGTTCTACAGCCATTGTCCTGGAGAGCCCCAATCCAGTGAGCCTTATCATGGATCAACTGTATTTTAATAGTTGCATTTCCTACTTATGGATAAATAATGGATCAATTAAGCAAGTCATTTGTTTAGTTAAGAGATCTCTAATGCTTTAGATAACAAATATAATGTTTAAAGATCACAGTGAACTTGTTTCAGATCTTTAGAAATTTAGTGGTAATAAAACGTGCTGTATAGGGGCTCTCCAGGAAGAGCATTGGATATCTACCAAAGAAAACTGAGAGTAGTATCACATTACCTCAAAATATGATATGGTTTAGGACTGGATATTTCTTTATATTCTGGTTTTACTAAATTAAATTCATTTTACCCATCGTGCTTAGTATTATTGAGAGAAACAAATTAAAGGCAAGCCATCATCAGAGAATAATTATGTGTAGAGGTTGACTTACATTACTTAGATTATCTCAGATTGTTATAGTTACAATACTTCTTAATAATTAATAATAATAATTCCTTACACTTATATAGCGCTTTTTTGTACACTCCACTCAAAGCGCTTTACATGTAATGGGGACTCCCCTCCACCACCACCAATGTGCAGCACCCACCTGGTCAGGACGCCGGGTTTACACCCCTACTCTTTTCAAGAAACGCCCTGGGAATTTTAACGACTACAACGAGTCAGGACAATATTTCTTAAATTTCTTAAATGTGGCAAATTTAAAGGAAAAGGAAATTTAATGTTGCACTCTGAGAAAACACATTCTGCTATGAAAATCTCACAATTTTAGCGTTTGAAAGAAATCACGGATGGATAAGAAAAGCTTTGGTTTAAAGAGCAGGGCCATTATTGTGTTGTATTTGTATTTCTATTGTTATGGGTATATAGAACAAAAAAGCTAAACCTTCATTCCTGTGAGGCGCTGACACTCTGAGCAGAGAGCAGGGAGAGCAGCAGGATCATACCCAAGGCTTGTTCTCACTGCACCCCTGTCTGCTTCAGTTACAGTCTTGACCTTTGGAGTTCCAAGAGCTCTGCTTACTTAGCCACCTCCGCATATCCCAAACACACTGCAGTGCCCTAGCTCTTAGTAGTTTCAACTTATATTTCAAGAGCAATAAAAGGAGACCTTGGAAAAATCTCAGTAAAATCATAATTCTAAACTGAGAAATTGTCTCCTGCCTTTAATCTGTCTCATAATGCAATTTGGCCACATGGTTTATATATTTAGCACTACCTTTCTCTCGAAGACATGCCTTTCAGGCCTTGGACTTGAATACCACCCGGTAGATTAATTTCCACAAGACAGGCTTTTCCCAAAAAAAACTGCAAAAGCCCATATCAGTGTCATTAAAGGAAAAGGCTAAAACAAACAAAAATATATATAATAGACAAATATGACTGTAATACAAATGTTCTTACTCACCTACTACTGTATGTATTTATTGTATATATTTTTATGAAGAAAACATTGGCTTATAGTACTGTACATTTTCAAATGATGTTTGGTAATTATGATTCTTTCCACAACTATTTACCACTCATGTGATGATCTCCATTCACTCATTTACTTTACTTTCTTTAAAAAAACATCTATTTTCTAAAACAACTAGAATAAAGTAGTTTTATCAGTGTGTCTCAGACTTCACTTCTATCATAATGGTCTTTAGGTATTATAGCACCGAGCATTTAGAAACAATACCACCAATTTTTCATTCACAGTTCCTGGAGGTTTCAAACAGATTGGCATTGTCCTAATATAATAGTCAGATTTGATTTGATTAGTCATCTCATGGATGTTGAAAAAGAGTAGCCGGACACAGCACTGGAAAAATAAAGGTAATTCAATGCAAGTTCTTCTATATTATGTGAACAAATGTCTTGAAAATCAAAACAACAAATAATGGCAAATTACAGTGGAATGGAAATATGCCCACCGGTACATGTTCTTCTGATAAACAGTCCATCAGTAATGTTTACATTATTAATGTTCTCCCCATGGCGGGGGGGCAGGAGCCTATCCTGGCAAGAAACAGGTACAAGGCAGGGTACACCCTGGATGGCAGGTTATTGCAGGGCACAGAAACAGACACTCACAGCTGACTAGGGCCAATAAGTCAGTTTAACCTACCACTATCTTTCTGGACTTTGGGAGTACACCGTAGCACACGGAGAAAACCCACGCGAACAAGGGGCGACTATACAACCTCCACACAGATAGCACCCCAAAGTCCAGGACTGAACCCAGGGCTCCAGTACTGCAAAACCCATTGCACCATAGTGCCACCCCATTATTAATGTTAAGCATATTACTTAAGCATGCTAATTAACTTTATATTCAAATATATTGTGGTGGGCTTTTTACCTGCTGGGCTGTTTTCCAGTGGGCTGTATTCCTACACTTTAAAGTACTTGTTAAATTGAATCTTTTGTACAGCTCAGTTTCAATTATGATATTTTTAAACAGAATAGAAAAAGAATAAGAATACAATAAGAACAGAAAAATCAATTAAGTATACTGTATAATAAACCTCTTCATTTAGCTTAGTGTGTCTTTTCACTATATTTGTGTGTACACATGGTAGAATCCTGCAGAGAACCAGAAAATAATTCACAGTTGATTCAAGATAATCCACATACTATAATATATTTATTGCAACTGATATATGTTGAGAGAAATAGCAACCGCACACGTGAGAAACAATATGAAAGATGCACTAATCAAAAAGCATTCTACACATGTTTTATATTAATCATTATAATAATTACCTTTATATTTTCACTATAAAAACATCTTAAAATCAACACTTTGATATCGGAGTTTCTAAAGCACAATGAGAGATTTAACAGGTTTTGAAAGAGGTCAAGCAGTTGGGGACTGAATTACAGGTGCGTCAGACACAGGAATGTCAAAAGTATTAGATATGTAAAGAGGAACAGTTCCAGAAGTCATGATGACATATGCCAAACAAGGGAAAACATTCAGAAACCAATTGTAACCAAAGCCAATGAACAGCAATGCACAATCTGGTGTTATGCACACAAAACCTGGACTTCTGAGCAGTGGGAAAAAGTAATACGGTCTACAACTACATCAGGATGGGCTTATGTTTGGAGAAGGAACAAAGGAAGCCTTCAACCCAAAGTGCCTGTTCCCAACAGTTAAACATGGTGGTGGATTTGTTATGGTCTTGCAGCCATCTTGCGGGAGTCATTTGGTCTTGATTATTACTATGCGTAGCAGAATTACGGCCAAGGAAAAGAAAGCCATTTTAGACGACCAGGTGAACCCTGTAGTTTAGACATTGTTTCTTCAAGATGTTTCAATATTTCAATATGAAAACACCCCCATATACACTTTCTAAATCAAATCAAGAGTGATTTTACTCCAGGATAGTCAAGCACCTTCAAAGGCCTCGCCAATCACCAGATTTAAACATCACTAAATCTTTATGGGAAGTTGTGTGTCACGAACACGGACTAAGATCCGTGTCAGGTCTTGTAGTAAACCCTATGCGATGTGGTAAGAGCTGGAGAAAACAGGAGGCATGGTAAAGAGAAACAGACAGGGGTTTAATAGTGCACAAAATAATAGTGACAGTCTGTGAGACAATGAACGGGGGAGACAAAGAACGGCATCTAAATCCAAACGGGTCCAAAGTTAGGTCAGGGCACAGTCCAGGAGTCCAGCAGCAAGTAATCCATCCTGGGACGCGACAAGTTTAAAATCCCCGGGAGGGGGGAACACACAGACAGACAAAAGATGGAGGTCCAAGGGTGACAGGGCGAGATCCTCCAGATCCCGGGCTCGGGAAGCAGGAGGTGTCGGGGATGAGGCCTATGCCCTCAGGAGACGGACGTAGGGTTTCCTGGTGCCAGGCGGGTCTCGCGACATCCTTACCCTAATGATGAGCCCTGAGGACTGCAGGAGCTAGTCTTTAAATAATACACATAAGAAGGTACACCTGGGGAGCTTAACAACCACAGGAACAATAACGGGAGTAGTGGTGAAACCCTCTAGGGAATGTAGAGTGCAGAGGACATGTCCACCTGCTTAATCTTTCAAAGGACTGGAGGCTTTCCATCTTGAAGAATGGGCCAATATCCCACTAGAAACAGTTCAAAACTTGTATAGGTTTTCCAAGAAACCTTTTCTGAAGGCAAAGGGTGGCCCAGCTCCTACATACTGTACAGTATATATATTCTAAATAGATATGAGATATTTATGTTTGTGTGAGAAGGGACTATCAATGTTTCATATACGAATAATGAACTAAAATCCCTCTAAACTAGCTCATATTAGCTGTATAAAAGAAGACAGGCAGCCTTGAAAAGGGGAGTTTTCTTTGTGCAGTAATAATAATTTTGTGCATTTATAAATCACTACTCCTGAAAGATCTTGAAGCATTTTCCATAAAGAATGGGCCCTTCTTTATCTACCACTGAACTACAGCACTGAACTGGATGCGGTGCAACAACCATTATGCACCAGCTGCCATACTGAGATGTAGTTAATTAATAAGTAATTAAATTGAATTAAGGGAGTAGCTTAGGATGTCCATTTGTACCAGCCCAGAACTAAACTTAGTACACTGGGGTTAACTGGGGATAACAACACTACTGTTTCAAAAAGTTTCATGGCAACTTAACAATCAAGTATTCAGGACCTCATTTTAACTTCGCCCTGTGTCCCCAGTCACCATAGTGGAACCTCTTGGGAAGGAGTGCAACTGGAGTGAGAATTCCATTTGAGATGGAAGAGTGCCACTAACACCACTTTCCTTGAGAAAGAAGCAGCACACTTTCCTTGAGAGGTTTCCCATCTTAGTATTCACCAGGCCCAGCCTTGCTTTGACAGATACTGTATATCTGACAATATCTAAGGCTAAAAAGTGATAAAAATGTCTGCATCAGTATGAAAACATAATATATATATATATTTGTGTATCCAGATCCTGGTTGGCTATGTGAGAAATATGTAGGACTCTCCATCATATTTGCATTTAGTGTTTTTAATTATGGGACGATGTGGGATATGAAATAAACAGCATGAAATACTGTAAGTGTGGATGGGAAATTTGGTGTGCAAAGGAACTGTTGATGTCATTCCTCCTTTGGTACAGGAGACTGAGTCATGTGGGAATACGGGAACTGTTTTGCCATTTGTCCAGTATGAAAACGTACACGAAAATTGTGCCTACTGTTAAATTTCTAAACTCACTAAGAAAATACAATGTCAATCATTGCTCATATACCTTTTTAAAATTCCTGGAGATTTTATGATAACTGCTCACGTTAAGGTTCCACAACATGAAATTAATGAGAGAATGTTAATAAAGCTATCTGAGGATGCTACTTAGTTGTGATTATACTGATCCCACTTACAGTGGATATTAAAAGTTTACACACCTTTATTGGAATTGCAGGTTTTTGTGATGTAAAGCCAGATATCAAGATAAATCATGTCAGATATTTTTTCATCTTCAATGTGAGCTTGCAACCAACAAAATTCAAGAGAAAAACAAATAGATAATTATTAGGAAACATAACTGAAATTAAAAAAACCTACAACACCCTGGTTGCATAAGTGTGCACACCTTTTTATAATGGGGGCTGTAGCTGTGTTCAGAGTTAACCAATCACATTCAAAATCATGTCCATAGGTAAGTAGCATACACCTGCCATCAATGAAATTGATTCTGATTAACCCCAAATAAAAATCAGCTGTTCCTGTAGGATTACCTTGAAACTTTTGTGGTTTCATCCTACTGGCATAGCCATGGTCCAGAAGGAGCTGACAAAACATCTACGGGATCTTATTGTTGAAAGGTACCGATCAGGAGAGGGGTATAAAAGAATATCAAAGGCATTGGATCAGGACAACCCTCCAAAGTTGATGACAGGACAAGGAGAAAACTTATCAGGGAGGCTACCAAGAGGAATGTCTGGCTGGTATTGGTCACTCCTTGCATGTGACAACAATCTTCCGTATTGTGCACACGTCTGGGCTATTGGGTAGTATGGCAAGAAGGAAGCCATTTCTCACAAAAAAGAACATCCAAACACGTCTAAATTTTGCAAAATGCATTCACTCACCCTAAAACATGTAGGAAAATGTCTTATGGTCTGATGAGACAAAGGATTAACTTTTTAGCCTAAATTCTAAAAGATGTTGGTACAAAGACAACACAGCTCATCATCCAAAGAACACCACACCTACTGTGAAGCATGGTGGTGGAAGCATCTTGCTTTGGGGCTGTTTCTCTTCAGCTGGGACAGGGGCTCTAGTCAAGATAGATCGGATAATGACTAGCTCCAAATATCAAGATAATGGTTTCAGAAAAGGAAGATCAATGTCTTGGAATTGCCCAGGCTGTGCACAGGAGATCCCCTGGCAACATGAAGAACCTTGAACTTTTTTGCAAGTAAGAGTGGGATAAAATAGCAAAGGTGATACTTATTCACAAAGACTTACTGCTGTAATAAATGCGAAAGGTGCTTCCACAAAGTATTAGTTGGGGGGGGGGGCGCACACTTATGCAGCCAGGGTGTTGTCGGTTTTTTAATTTCAATTATTTTTCCTAATAATTATCTTTGGTTTTTCTCTTGAATTTTGCTGGTAGCAAGGTCACATTAAAGATGGAACAATGTCTGACATGATTTATCTTGATTTCTGGCTTTACATCACAAAAACCTGCCATTTCAAGTATAATATAAACATGGATGGTCTGTTATTTAAGACATCATGTACAGTATGTGACAGTGTGTAGTGGGAGGCGCCGCGGCGAGCATCGGTGAAAAGTCACCGTCCCGGGGATGGAAGCACCGGTGCGAGAGGAGCAGGGACCACAAATAATACAAAAAGAGAGAAAAAAATAAACAAAAAGGCAAAAAGAAAGTGTACCGCTGTGCCTCGTAACCTCCAGGCTGGGCTTACCCTATTTAATGGGGTCCAGCCAGGGGAAAAAAAGAGCCGCTAGCACAGCGGTGACCAGACTGGACTGACCCTATTTAGCGGGGTCTAGTCTGGTAGAGTAGGGCGCGTAAGGCAAGGATCAAACAAGAACTTAGTGCGTAAAAACCTTACGAGGTTACAATCCCCTCCGGGACTGTCGGTGTAAACTCCCCCTTCCGGGGGTGGCCCTGCTTGTCCTGTTGGGGGTTGTCCAGTGTGCCTTTATAGGACCTGCCCAGCTGTGGCTCATCTTCTAGTAGCCAGGACAGCTGGGACTACAAAGGCGCCTCCACACTGGGCACGCCCCCGCGTAATGCCACATATACTGTAGGAACTCATAATTTTGTAGTAATTCTGAAGCTTCTTGAAAATACCATTTCAAATGGCAAACTTCCAGCAAGTTGCAATAAAAGATCTGTGATAATTACCAAGGGTGCTGTTAAAGCACACAGCCATTATTGGACTAAAACAGCACAACACTGGGCTTAATAGCTAATGGAAATGTAAAACACTCCCCAGGCATCCTGAGAACTACCATTTCCGAAAACATGCCAATACTCAAAGCAACTTTAATCTTGCAGAAAGGCCTTGTTTTGAAATGAACTGGAAAAACACTTGAATAACTAGATGTATATGTACTGTATCTCACACAAGAACAAAATTAAAAGCAAAGCTTGAGCATTTTAACATTTGGCATGTAAGATACTGTATCTGTTAGCAAAACCAAAAAGCATTGCTAATGTGTGTGCTTTACTAATGCTCCATTACCTAAAAATGTAAAACAGCACATTAAGATTCAATCTGTGTTTGGATAGTCTTATTGGGAAATGATCTAACAGGTCAAGTTCAAGCTGGTACTGTATGCATTGAAAATAATTTAACCTACACAACTGTTTTGTCTGATCCCTTTCAAAAATGTAGGTTAAACTGATATTACCATTGTCATGTTATCAGTGTCCAGATTATACAATAATTTACAAACAAAGGTGACAACAAAAGCCAAAGGCTAATTAAAAATAACTAGTATATTACTAATAATAGTTCTTAAGAACAATAAATGCCTTATTAATAATACTTATTATTAATAATAAAGGCCAGATTATATAATAATTTACAAACAAAGGACAAAGGCGGAGTTGTTGTGGTGTGGCAAATATATATATATAAATGAAGGCTCCAGACACTTCCGCCTACCGTTCTCTCCCACAGGATCCTACCACTAACTATCATAAGGAAGTGGTATCCACCTTCTCTCTTCTAATGAGCAACAAGGAAGTTCCCCAGAAGGCGAACTGCCACATTGGTAAACATCCTCAAGTATCCCAATTTTATGTCCTCCCCAAAATCCACAAACCCGACACTCCTGGATGCCCCTTTGTCTCAGCATACAACTGTCCCACAACTCACATCTCAGCCGTTCTCAACAGCCTTATGAGACCGCTGGTTGAACGGCTTCCTTCATATATCAAGGACACCAACCATGCTCTCCAACTTTTTTTAATGATTTACAGTTTCAGGGCCCTAAATGTTTTTACCATGGACATCACATCCTTATACACTGTCATTCCCCACAATGACAGTCTTACAGCCCAAACTTGTAAGTTTGTATCAGGCACACGCTGGACAAATGCACAGTGCTTGATCCACCCACCCACACTCTTGTGAAATTGGTCCTCAGACTGAATGCTTTGCCATTCAATAACCTTTTTTTTATCATCAGGTTAGTGTAGTTGCCGTGGGGACCAGGATGGGACCCAGCTACATTAATATTTGTAACGAATGCTGTGCCCACGAGGTAGAAGAAAGACCCTGTGCATTGTTCTGAGAGTTTCAGGAGATCAGGAAAAAGGGTGAAAGGGAGAGGAGATCGATGGCTACTTATCCAAATCGCTGGGCTGAAGTTGGAGTCGAGGGATGAAGGTAGAATATTGAAGACCAGAGTTTCAATCAGAAAGAGAATATCTCAATAGAAAGGTAGGTAGCTCCAAGCTCCAAGCTCCAAGGGTAGAGGCTAATACCAAGCACAGACCTGAGGGTAATGAGGGTTTAAATATCCCGGGAAGTGGAGGGTTTGGTTATTTGGGTGGTGTCATGATTGGATAATTGATCAGTGCGCTGGCGCTTGCTTGAATTACCCATAGCTGTGGTCTGTTTAGCGAGAGGTCGTTTATGGGATAGAATACGGTTGCTGGTAGACGTGACATATTTTTGTTGGCTGGGTAGAAGAATGCTTCTTCTCTTCCTACACTGGCCTTGTCCCTGACATCTACAGGTAATACATCGATGACAACGTTGGTGCCGCCACGTGCTCTAACGACCAGCTAGAGCATTTCCTGCATTACTTCACTTTCACCCATCTCTCAAATATACAGTACAGTTAACATATCTTCCACTACTCCTGTTTCTAGACAAAAACGTATCCATTAACTCTCCACGTCTCTCTACTTCTGTCAATTACAAACCCACAGATTCACACAGCTATATCCTGTATAGCTCATTTAACACCACACATACAGTACTAAAAATTTTCTCCCATTTTCACAGATCCTCAGGCTCCGACGACTTTGCAGTGACGACATGGATTTCTAAAACCAAGCTCTCAAAATGCACTTTTTTCACCAACAGAGGATACCCCACCCATGTTATTGACAGGGCCCTCTCCCAAGCCAAAAACAGCCCTCACATAATCAACTCAGTCAGGAACTCCCGGCCTCACAGCTGCATTCCAATGGTGCTTGGAAGGAGACTGGGAGACTGCTTCAGGGAACATGTCAGGGCTGTGAAGATTAAAGATTTCTCCAAGCCCATAGTTTCTTATTTCATCTCATACTGATCTCTCCGTCTGCATTCTCAAAGAGGGGTTTCAGAACTCCTTTGCAGAAAGACATCCAAAACCAAATTTGTCCTGAAACTAGGATCACACCTTCTTCCTTCTCTCAATGACAGACTAATTTCCTTCTAATCCTGTCTGTTCATTTGCAGGTATTGACTTCACACCTCTCTTCACTTCTCTCGACTTCACACCACCTCAGTGCCCACTCTGCTTCTCTCCTGCTCCTGCCTCCTCCACACTCCTGGCTTTTGTTCTCCCATGCTTTATTAGCTCTCTAGTTTCCTCTCTTTCTCACACCCAAAGCAGGCTCCACAGATGAAAATTCTCTTTTATGTGCCACTTCTCTTTTCAGCATGGAATAAACCTTTACTTCTTCCATAATAACTTACATCCTTATAAAGGTTATTACATGAACTTCATTCACTTGTGTGATGATTATTCTAATCTTCATAAAACATTTTTAAATGATCCCAATAAACTGGCAATCTCCAAGGCCCTAATGCCTTTAACTATAGACCTCCTCAGGGCAGTAAACAATAAGCTGATCATTACATTGTAATACCAGGACATATTACCTCTGCAAAGCCAGATATCAGGGAAGCTACATTAAATCCTCTGGCATTCACACACAAATACTGCAGTGTGAAAGAAAGTAAAGATAATACAAACTCTCCCATGAGATGAAAGAAAAAAAAACTATTACACAGCACAAGCGCAAGAATCAAAGAAAATTCAATGAAAAGAAATCCTGCAGGAGAAGGAAACTTTATGCTACTGTACATGGTAGCACAAACAACAAGAACTCCAAAATTGCCTCTACAGAGAAAGCAGAGATCTTGTAAAGACAGCTGTCCTTGCTTGTCATAGTCCCAGACAGGAAAGCATTAAAATATTTTTATTACTCATTATTCAAATATTGATTACTGTACATTGCATTAGGGTGAGCTGTCTGATTCAGTAAGTATTCAGCTACTGAAGACTATGAAAGTCGCTGGTCTGAGAAAAGATCTTCATATTGTCTCCACCTCACCCAGCTCTGGAGACAGCCAGCACTGTCACAGTTCACTAATGCAACAACCAGTCTTTAAACCAAAAACCCAGTCTCTAGGCTTAGAAATGTGAGGCTATACCCTGAGACATGTCAATCCACACAAACTGTGGAATCTTGGCTAAAAGGCTTGACATATTTGTCAAAGAAATTTGAAAATAAATGTTACATTGACATGACAGTATCTGCAGGCAGATACAGTACCTGTCAACAGAAATTGATCAATAGTTCTTGAAATAGAAATCAAATGGAATTACAAAGAACCAATCAATATTCCAGATCTCGGTCTAATCAAGAATGGAATCATAAACAACATATAAAAAACCATGGAAAAGTCAACATTAAGGCAATACAGAAAACAGTTGCTTTAAACAACAGATTTATTAATAAGTACTGTAGATTCTCATTCTCTTAGCAAAATAGCAATGTTATTTTGACTAAATAGTATAACAGTTTAAAATATAATAATAAAATAATAGTATTTGAAAACCTGTAAATAGTAATAAAACTGAATACTTAAAATTTAAATTCCCTTTCATCTTACCACAGAGGACACAAGCATAGGAATTGTATTAATAATTGTATGTAAAATAACTCCTCAACCCGGCCCCTGTTTGCCTTTCCATTTGATTTCATAGGGCTCAGCTTCTCTTTAATTAGATCTTTGAGCTGCTTCTCCCAGAGACCTGGACTGAAGCTGTTCTGTGCTGCTGCTCAAGCACAACTGACAGCCTGAAAGGGGAGTCTCACTATTCTACCTTCAACCAGCTCCCAGCAGACCCGTCTCTCTTACTTTCATTTCTGCCTCAGACTATATATAGAACGTAATGTTAAAGCTACTGCTTGAAAAAACATGAACAAACTTTATCTAAGCTTAACTCATAGTTCAAGTGGCCTTTTCTAAAGTTTACAAGCAATTCACTTTAATTCTAAAATGTAAAATTTGGTTTTGATGTGATCATTACCACACTTTCTGCCCTGTTAAAAGATTTCTTTGGCTGTCTAACCAAAAGAGTATCTATTTTTACCTCTTGATTAATTATAAATTAAGCATAGTCTGGGGATGTTGTAATTGTTGAAAAGGAAAAAAAAATCGAAGCCAGGCATTCTGTTTATCAAAATTAGCAATTACACATGCCTTAAGTTCTGCACAAATTTAAGCTCTTGATAGTATCATTGTGGAACCCACTAAAATGCACCAGTGTACAAATACAAATGTCAATTTGTCAGAGTCAGTTAAATGCAAATATGTAAGTTTCAAGCTTTTAATAATGTTCATTCTCTCTTAGGAATTTGTTTAAATAATTTGCTTTGCAGTCATTTCTTTCAGTTCCTTCCATTCACAAAATAAAGTTGTTGATGGTTCCCTGTCAAGATCCTGACTATTGAGCATGGGTCTTTCATGAGCTGCAGGAAGAGAAAACCTTGCGGTCATGAATGAAGATTCTATCATCAAATACAAATCTGAGTTTCTGATAGCAAAGGTTCTGCTACTTGGACTCATGTTAGTAAGAGGACAAAAACATAACAAAAAGTGGAAGTAAAATTTAAAAAATATGTGTTTTACACACAGTGAGTTCCGAAATAATACGAAAGTTGCACTGTATTTCAGGAAAGGAAAATGAGAAATCAGCACAACAGCCTCATCCATGCAGTATGTTAACATCAGAATCTCAGACTCCTGATACTTACAAATTTATGAATTGCATTATGAAACATTTTAGATTTTAGACCTTATATAAACATTTATGTACTGGCTCTCTGAAAAATTGATGGACCTTTTACACTGTCAGTTCTAATTTATTTAAGTGTCATCCTCAGCTAGATTTTCACAAGTAGCCAATTTTGCAGGACTGAGAGCCACTGGATAAAATAATCTCATGAAATCACATTATTCAGTGATGCTCAGTCATGTTAATCTTCTCTCCTCGCATATTACAGACTGTACATTACATTCCCAAAACTCTGTAGCTGTAGGCAAATTCAATTTACAATGTGCAATGCTTGTTAGGAGACAAAACGTTTATTAAAAGTGACAGGTGGAAAGCTAATGCACAATTATAAAAGCACAGAGAGAGGTTAATTTGCTGTTAAAATAGAGGATAGCATCATCTCTAATAAGGAAAGAAAAGGTGTTCTGATAATACTCTGTACTTAGATTTCAGTCAGTACTTCTATTTCCATCCTCCTACACCAGTGGTTGCCTCTGTCACCAAAGACTACATAAAACCATTAAAATAAATTATGTACTCTATGTAGTTTCCTCAATGCACAGAAAACTTAAAATACTTATAGGTACCAGAAGCTGCCCATAATAGTATTGCATTGTTTAATCAGGTTTTACAAAGTAGACATTACTGCACACTTGCATAACATTTGTTCCTGTATCAACACAAGTTAATTTCAGTGCCGTGTGTTAATCAAACTGCATGGTATAAGAGAGGAGTTCAAGGGCATACCCTTCCTGTACTCTTAGTCTTTAGAGGCATTGACAAAGTCAACCCAGTCTGTAGAATCACCAGTGAAAAATGAACCAGAGGACAAGTTGAAACTACTGTGAAGTGGATTTAAAGCAGGACAACAGGAGCTATGTTAACATAAATGGTTGTGGGAGTTTGGAGCAAACTACCTCATCACGTTTTTGAAGTTGATATCCCAGAGTCCTTAAATTACTGGAATAGATACTTGGATCAATTAATACCTAGCAACCAAATTAGCTAGATTTGTAACCAGCTATCATTTGTACCATTACTTATGTTCTTAGTGTCACAGCTACAAGTGACTAGGAAGTGTTCCTAAGAGTTTAGATAAATTGTGTAACACATGGCAGTGCAAATATTCAAAGCAGAGGTGACATTTTCTAAGATGTAGGGAGGTCCAGATACTGTGATCAAAAACAATTGCAGAGTTTACCTTGGTTTACCTAGTTAATGAGGTTGTGAGTAAATGATTGTCAATGAGCAGTCTAGAAACACACCAAATAAAATCACATTAAGACCAACCACAGAGTAGAAGAGAGCAGAGGAGAGGAAAAGGAGAGGGAAGAAGGCAAGAACAAAGAGAGAGGGGAGTCAGGAGGAGTTGGAACTTAAAGCCTGCACCAGACGAGAGCCCCTACTTCATGATTGTCCAGACAAAACCCGAAGCTTGCTGTTCTGTGTTTTTAGGGAACTTGGGTTTCCTGAGTAAAAGATACCTTGCTTAATGATGGCCTTTCCTAATTGTGAGTGCATTTTTAGAATAGGGAAATAAGCTCCCATTTATATTGTGGCATCCAGGTTTGTGGAGAGAGATTTACCTGCAGGTTGTACTGCATTTATTTTAAAAGGTAGCTTATCTCCTATTTTGGTGTCTGTGGGCATTATTTAAGATTTGAATATTTAGTAGCAGTCTGGGATTTTCTAGGTGATTAGAACATTAGGCCCCTGGAATGCCTTGTCTGTAAAGACTGTAAATATAGCAACTTGTGTGTTGTATGTTTATGTTGTGTATAGTGTAATGCTCATATTGTTATTGTTAATAAATATTTGTTTAACCAAGTATGCCTGGATTAACATCACTTTATTAACCCTTTACAATTTCTTGCATTAGGAATTGTCTTTTCGCATACCCCAGCTTGCTCTCCATGAGACACACAGACACACAGATAGGGAGAGAGCCTGGGGTCAGAGCGCTCTTTCATCAAAGCTCTGCCAGAAAACAAATAATTCATGTGCCTCTAAATATACTAACAGCTCTGGTATATTCTGGAGAAATCACTTACAAGTTGGTGTTCAAATATTTATTTTACTTATTGACTAAAACTCATACATTATATTATTACACACATCATATGTAACATTATATTTTTCAGCACCTTGGACAGTGTCCAGCATTGCGTACGTCAATCCACTTGCTTGATTCATTTTTGCACAGGTATTGATAAAATAAAAGTAAAATAGTTTAGCACACTCTAAGAAACAGTTAAGTCTTAGTATTGCTTGATTTGTAAACCAAGTAATGAAAGAAATGGTGAGGGGAAGGTAGAGAGAGGAACATCTTACTTTACTCTCAGTGCACTTCAAAATCTCCATATACTGAAACGCAACAACATCAAAGCTTGAGTCACTGCATAGCAGCATACAATGCAAGTTATATTCCTACTTAAAAGGAAAATATCTTCCTGTGACACACAGGATGAGACAGAAAGGAGTATGAATATTTCTTGAGTTCTGACTCAGGGTTCAAATACTGTCACGCCCTCTGCAGCCAGAGAGCGCTCCTACTCTGTCCTAATTACCTGTGCTTTGCTTTCCTTCTGGTGTCTCTCTCTGGGGCTATATATTTCCGGGTCTCTCATTCACCTTCGCTCAGCATTTACGTTCGGATGTCCTGAGACCCGCCTAGTATCCAGGTCGCCCCACGTCCGCTGCCTGAGGGCATTGGTTTCTATACGACTCCTGAACTGCTGAGCCCGGGCTAATCCCCTGTTCCGCCGCTACGCAAATGGGTCTTTTTCCGCTCTCTTGTCTCTTCACGGTTCGTCCCTTCTGACATCCGTGACAAATACTTCAACATGTGCCAAAATGCACCAGCAATACACCAGCAGCTAAAATACACAGATTACCAATTTTAACTCCTGATATAAAGATATTTACTGTACCTTACATCCATACCACAAATCTCCAGCTTTCCTTAAATCTTTTGTTAAACTTTATGTAATATTACAATAATTACATTACGTTTTAACAACCAAGGTACTAAAACTTACATTTCTCGATAGAAAACATTTTGTCAAAAAAGATTTTGTCAGTCTGTATTACAGTGCATATACTCAGTACTCATCTTAACTGGCAAATTGACATCAATATTTTTATTCAGTACAAAATGATTACTGCCTGTCAGTTATAACAGTTATAACAGTGCTCCCAAAATTTTTTGGTTATGTAACATATTGCATTCATAGGCTCATGAAATATACAATATTGTGTATCCTGAAACCTGTGGTGTAGATTAATGTAAATGATTGTATTACAACAAGTTCTTACTTTGTGTTCAACTTAGTCACTTTAAGTGACCATAATAGGACACAAACACTTTATTAGTAATAGCAAGTAGACTGCAGCATGTAAAGTCATTATTTGTCTGCATATTTGCCCTTTGAGGAAATAACTGGATGACATCTGTGACCCATTGAGCTCACCAGTTTTAGCTGAATGATGAGATGCCTGCTGCCCATCACCTTTATGAGTCTGATTTTATGATTTTTATGACAACTAACAACAGACCAACAAAAGACCCCCATCAGCCAATTGTATTAATACTTTTGCTCCTTCAAAATGAAAAGACCATAAATTTGATCCAATGACTCAAAATGGTAGATCTAAATCGACTTGACTAAAAATTAAATTATTATTGGAGTTTGTAGTGAAAATTCAAGTTTAGATTTCACTATCATAATACTTTTGGAGGGCACTGTATTAGTTTAGTGTGGGGATCTGTGTCAGCAAGTCAGCAGCAATGGAACAAGTAAAGGTTAGATTCATGCTAAAAAATAAAAAGAAAGAAGTTAAAACCCAGTATTTCATGGCTGAAAGAGCCTACACAGATTTTTAAATATGGAATTAAACTAAATATTCCTATGATGAATTCTATGCATTTTATACATATACTGTATATATTTTCTCCTGCCTTAGTGTCAATGCTACTTTCAAATTGCTTTATCTTATGTGAGACCAAGAGTTTTACTACCTTCTTGCATATTTTGATGTGAGAATCTCACCAGCATGAGGCAATCAAAATAAGCATCTTTCATAAAACTGAGCATCTGTCAATGAAAATCAATTTTCTGCAGCCTATGAATGCAGTGCCTGGCAATCTGTACTAGAACTGAGCATCTGTCATCGTAACACAAGACAGGGTAATGTTGGAAACAAATTAATATTGGAAAATAGACAAAGAGATGATGCTCTTTATGACTTTTCATTCTTGCTTAGGTAACTGTCAGTCTCGTATAAAGGGCACTACTCCAGTGATGATGAGTAAAATGTTCAAAGCTTGTATTTGTCTCTACGTGTGGTGCTGTATTATGCTCTATTATGATAATATATAATATATTATGATAATATATGATGATGTATTATATTTATTGTATTATTATGCTGTATTATGATAATATATCACATTTTGTGATAATACAGTATATGATTATGTATTCTATTTATTGAAACATGTTGCAATATTGAGTTTTTTTTTATTGTTAGAGCAACTAATTGTAATTAGGCAGTCCATTTTTCAGAAATAACTAAAAAGGCTGGTGCCTTTTAAAACTTGTACAGTTCCGAACTGCACAAGCAATGCACAATTCAGGTTAATGATAAAGTCAAATCTGAGTATTTCACTAGGAAGGAAAACAGCCTGTATTCTTCCAAAGACTAGGAAGGGAAAATTCACCCTGCGTATTAATAACACAGGGCTGTGTATTTTACACACCACAGCTGTGTCTTAATAACATTATAAAGCAGATTTCCCTAAAGCTCAGATTGAAAGTTCAGCTTATACTGAGGGTCAATATCTCTGCAGTGTGTCAGTAATTTAACTTTTCTGTTGTTGAAAGAAGAACTTGTCAGGTGATGACATTGAAGACCATTTGCCTCAGTCTCCTACATTTCTATGCACTCTCCTGTTGGTGCAAGATGAAGATGAAATTAGACAATAATAATTACTGTAATGGGGAAGAGTACACTTCACTGGTCTGTCAAATTCATACAGTATGCTTCTGATAAACAAAAACTATTAAATCATCATCCTGATCCTAATGATTTTTTTCCATTTAATTAGTTAAACCTGGTCCAGAATAACTAACATTGACCAATCATAACCTACCTTAACCTACTGGTCAATTTATTGCAGGAAATATAATGTAATAGACTGGTTCAAATAAACCTCACAACAGATTCATCATGTCAGAGACATATAGTCTGAATGCTGGGGAAGCTGATTTCAGTACCTATTGAGTTTTATAGTATTTACATAATATAAGCAGCTATTGTTTTAGTTAATGAAAATTAAAAGTATCACTAAAAATAAAATGTTTCCAAATTAAAATGAACAATAAATAAATTGCCTTAAAAAGAAAAATGAAATGAAATGCTATCAGTACAGTATATACAGTAACAATAGTTCTGAAGAAGGCTCCACAGCCGAAACATTGTGTTTCCTTTCTTTTCTTTTCAGCATGGAATAAACCTGTTATCTGTTCCTATACAGTAACAATTATTTCATGGAAATTTAAAGAAAATTGCAGAACTTGACTTGACATCCTGCATGTCTTTTATCTTAGGGTCTTTGTAAGTCCCTTGTCCACATTCCATTAATAATATTCTTAAAGATTGCAAAACGAACTATTGATTGATTTATTGTAACATTATCTTCCTTTCTTTCTATTTTGCTTGATAACCCTTCATTCTTAAACATGAATAGATCAAGGACTAAAGGGTACAGAACAGCAATTGTGTTATGTCTTTCAGATGCCAACTGTTAACTATAAACTGTCCATTGCATCAGGGTGACATGGTTGTGTTTTCTCACCTCTTTCTTCTTTTTCATCTTTCTTTGATCTCATAGAAGCAAATATAAATCTGAGAAAAGGAGGCACGTCTTTACACAAAGGTCCATAGGAACATGCAACAGGCTAACAAGCCATGTCGCTGATGCCAGAACCCTGTCATCTTTTGAAAACTGACTGGATGTGATCTTCAGATCAATTAGCTACAAATTACCCAAGAGGCTTGATGGGCTGAATGACCACATTTTGTTTGTTACCTTTCTTACCTGTATTTTCTTACTCCTTCTAAGCACCAAGCTGTTGTATATGACAGTTTACTGTCATTATACTCATATACAGGTGTACTGTATGGTATAATGAAATGCTAATTAGCTAGCTCTCAGACGGCAAGCAGTACAAAAAAACAACAATACAATTGTATAAGAAAAGAAAGACAGAGACAACAGGCAATGCGCAAAACAACAACAGGTAACAGGTAATGTGCAAAACAACAACAGATGTGCAAAATCAACAGAATGAAAGAAAGGACAGAAAATTATGAGAAGTGAGCTTCTTGACATGTGAGGTAGAGGTAGATTTCAATGTGTGTTTGAGTTTTGATAATGAGAGAAGGCACTATGAGGGTTCAGATCGTAGGTGAGAGAGGCTGGGAATTTAATAGTTTGATAGTTTGAGGGTAAAAACTGTCTCTGAGTCTGGTAATCTGGGCCCGAATCCTCCGGTACCATTTTCCAGATGGTAGAGTGTCAAACAGTCTGTATCTTACAGTATATCATTATATGTATATCATATAATGATATATGATCATATCAATTATCATATATCATTATATGATAATCATAACAGTGAAACAAAACTGCTACAGAACCCTTTTATGCCCTCCAGAAGCTGCTTTGATCAGACCATTTTATACAAATTGCCTGTCTGCACAGCTTTGAGTTTTGTACCATGAGCTCCTTTCCAGAGATGTGACAGATCCTCTTCTTTTCATATATTCAAGTAAAGGGGAAGAGTTCAAATTTAAGTCAAAAGAAGGAGGGGCAATGTGTGTGCTGGAATGTTCACATGAAGTACAGTATGTTCACACTGATTTCGACTTGATGTTTTGCTGTTTTATTTGTTATCTCTGAAGGCTTAAGCTCACAACTGTACACAACATTGTGGCAATAATATGCTAAAGCTATTCAGTCCTCAAATGAAAATTCTTCAGTTCCTATATCAGTTAACAGAAAAAAATACATCAATTTGAAAAAAAGTAGAGACTAAATAATAATCTTTGAAATTAAAACCTGCAACTGAAATGAGATTCTGTAAATAAAATAATTTAAAATGAAAATATACAAATAATTCAATATTATATAAAATTAATATTATGAATATTAACCATTTCTGATTTACAATCATGTAAATCCATATCATTCCTATCAAAGCAAAGCCCTTTGAAATGACTCAATGTCAATTTCTCAATGTCAAAAACTCAATGTCTTTACTTTAGGAGCTTGTATTTTGAAAACATTTCTTGTAAATAGAAAAATATATTCAACCTCCGTTCAAAGAAATAATCTAGGAATTAAAAAAAGTACTGTAAAGAAAATATTTACGATTAGTCATGCAAGATTTTGCTGTGAAAAGAAATTAAACAGTTTAATTAAATTATTTCTTTAAAACTCACTCAACTGTTTTATTAAAAACCAGTAGATATAAATGATATATTACACAAACAGCCTTTAATACAATAACCTTTTTTCTACAAAGCTATCCAGAGCATTCACATATTTAATAATTGGTATTTTTAATTATTATATAGAATATGTTTTATTTCTGTTTGTGTTTTTAGGGGAGCTGTTGACGTTTTTTTGCTGTGTGGTAGCTTACAATTTACCACTGTGTCTCTGTAAGCTTTACTAAGCTTGATTCATCTTGGAGGGGAGAAGTAAGAACTGCTTAGTTGGTTTTCATTCCTGAGGATGGGGATGTAGGGGGTGAGGGGGTGAGGTGTAGGGATGTTTTATCTGGTATTTTAATTAAGTTTCAGGATTTTTTTAATTTTATATACTGTATATATAAAACACCCACAGTACTGCAATAATATGTCTATGTGTGTCCTTCTTTAGTGAAATTCACTGAATTTGCTCACAGAATTTTGAAATATACAAAAAGCTGGAAGCTGGCTTTTATACATCACTTGGAAATGAAAACACTTTTACTCCATCTTAACCACCAACACTGCACTGGTTGACCGTTCTGTCCCAGTGTTTGCCAGTGTGGGTACACTGACAATTCAGTCTTCATCACCTTCTGTCATCATGTTTTGAGCTACTCCACAAAGGCATGCGATGTGCTGATGATGCTTATTTGGCACATGGCTGTGAGCCTCCAGAAAGCTGTTTTGAAATATTATAATAATATAATTGTTATTACCCATGCAAAATTACTTATTTCTCACACGTAAAAAAATACAAAGCCTGTTTTCAAATTTTTCAGTCCCAGCAAATCCACCGTGTAATGGGGCCTGGTGCAGTTAGATATGCAGCCTTCCTTGCCCATAAAGTCTCAGCGGTGATGCATTTCAAATACCCCCATTTCAAGTACAATTAAATCAGCAAGCCTGGCTACTCACAAGGAAACAAAGGATATGCACTGCAAAGCACAAAAGGGGGTATCCAATATTAATGAAGGTACTGAAAACATTTTATTTTAAAGCATTATTAATAAGCATGGAGTTTGAGTTTAAGCACCATATTTAAAGATGATTTAAAATGTAGTCACTGGAAGTTAAATTGTGGCCCATCATGGGGAATGGCTGCTCTGCCTGATTTGACTGGATATGGGAATATATTGCTGGCGCAGTTACTGCACAATATACTTTATGATATTTCTAATACATTAGTGAAAGGCAAACACATAGAAATGTGGGAAAAGAGCAGATTTAGTGCGTTAAGCACTCACTACTAAATTTACTATATAGTCACATACCAGTAACTGCAGAACAAAGGGCTTAGAACAAAATTGCAGAGGGAAGCTCTCCTGGCAAAAATATACTGTACTGTACATCCGTAAGACCATGAAGCTATGACAGGGCTTCCTGTCTGCCACACGCTACTTTACCACTTCAGCTCCTCAGTTCTTTTGTACTGACAGAAATTCATGTACTCTAGTCGCACAGGTATTTTTGTTTTTAGATAGATAATTTTGCCTTTAAACAAAGTAATATGTCACTTAAACACAATAATTTTCCATTTAAATGAAACTCGTTTTGCTGTTAAATGAGATACTATTGTATTAAAATGTAATAGTTACTTTGGAAACAATATTGACTAATTTATAAAAATATATAGCAATATATATGCATACAGTATATATATAATATGCCCACTCATCTCTTTTTAATAGAATTAACAACAGAGGAATATTGTCACACTCTTCTTTGTGCAAATGAATTAATCTAAAGTAGCATGTGAAATGTCTTTTGTGTACATGAAATAAAACAGACTGTGATTGAGCATTCCTGGGTTAAATACGTCTTTTTCACCGTTTCTGTGAAAAGTAGAAATGACGTGGCTTTACAAATTTGATTTTTTTCCTCATGTGAAGCTGTAGAAACACATACTGTACAAAGTTTTTGCTTAATCTTTGAACATTGAATAGAATACATTTACAATGACTTAGAGAGTAAAACACGTACTGCTGGTTTACTGCTACTGTTATTGTTGGTCTATCTTTAACCTTTAAGCACAAAAATCTCAAAAACTTTAAGCCCATGCTTTTCCAATACATTTGAATTTGGAATTACAGTACACTTCAAATTCAGGAAAAGGGAGAAGAAACAGTATTTCAGTGTTGGTTTGCACAGACATGAATGTAGAGATACGGGAAAGCGAAACAAAATAAAAAAAAACAATTCCAGGGTGGCCGTGGCCAAAAAAGTAATACATTTATGAAGAGAGTCTTATTTCTAGTGATGTGTTAGAAGCACTGTCTCGTTTATTGTAAGTACTGTATCTTGTTTAAGCGCAGTATTATCTTGTTTAAAAGCAAAAAATATTTTTTCTCCATGATGCTAATAACCTTTCATAGGTTACAACTGAAAGGTACAGTAAGAGAACATATCAAACGTAAAAAAAAATTCATTCCAATATGAGCTTCCTTACTCAAATACAGCTTTTCATTTATACTGTAAATAACTACTGTATATTACTGTAGACCTATCAAGAAAAGGTCACAAATTTCTTGTTCTACAATTATTACTAGCTCTAATGCTATGACTTTAATTGCTGTATTCACTGCTAGTCTTCCACTGCCTTTTTATTATGTTAATGGCTTTGTTCAATTGGTGATTTTCAAAGTAGCACACTATTTGAAATTCATACCTTTAAAGTGAGTTAAGTAATTTTCGTTTCAAACAATCAATGTTAATATGATTCATCCAATTTAGCCTGATGAAGTAATGATTTCCTTCAAATAATCAGCTTAATATAGAATACATTTTTTTTGAAAAACAAGGTAACAATTTGACACTTTTAGCCATTTTATTAGTTTTAACTCTAATTTGCCCCCTTGCTATTCATTGAGCATTTCACACCTGTGTATGCTGTCAATTTCAGTTATATCAGTTCCAGTCTTAGGCTAGGTGATTATTTAATCCATTGATGTGTTTCAGTGTTTGACCACTTCCGATAATCAAAACTACACGTTAATGGCCAAGCTTTGGTACTGTGCCACCTGCTCTTCTGCTTTTGTTTGTTGTGCTCAGAAAAGTGCTCTCAGCATGGAAGTCTGGACAACCTATTTCTCTAGGATTTTGACATTAACAACTTTAAACACAAACACTAGCTTGGAGGTATATTTATAGTTTTCTACAGGAAGTATCACAGCACAGATAGACACCCACCCAACCCAACTCATGGTCTCTTTTCTGACTATTGGGAACCACTGTGTTTTGAAAATCATTTTTTCCCCTTTAATAGCAGCTGCATTGCAATGTAATTGGCACTTCCATGATTTTCTGCTCTCATTCCTGAGCCCAGCTTTCAGTAAATTATAGTTATTGTGACTCACACATCACTAAAGACACAATTTGATTATGATATTCATTTTTCATGTTGCGCAAAGGATATATACAGGGTTTTCTTCAAGAAGAATACAAGAGAGATGCTAGGGCAAAGTCACTCTCTCACACAGGGTGTCAAAATTGCCACATGGTAAGGTGGCATAGCTATAGACCGTCCTCACTTTTATCACAGAGTTAGAAAAAAACCACAACTTAAGACATGTGTAAACCTGCAATTAATACAACTTTGCACTTTGTTTCCCTTAACTCATGAAGAATTAGTTTCCTGTCCGGTATTGTTTTATGCGTTTTTCACTTTAAAGATGCATTTGTTGCACATTGCAGTGGTATTTTAGAGTACTGTTCAGTAACAATGCAGCGTAACATGATTATGATATTTGCATTGATGACTCCAGATACTGTAGGTACTTATTCTAAAAATGTGCAAATTCTGGAACTGTAGTTGCTGCAATGGATACTTGTGCAATAATCAGAAATGTGAACCAGAGAATTGTTCCCAAGAATTCTCTCATTAAGCACATTAAATTCCCTGTAATTGGGTACATTTACTTGATAATTTACCATTTACCTTTGCTGTACAATCATTTGAAAATATAGATATGTAATTCTATTTAAATTTACATTCATGCTTTGTATTTTAATGACTAAAATAAATGCATTATAAGAGGACACATCTCACATAATTATTATTGTATAGATATATTATGTACTGTATATATTTTCCATCCTATAGTGCAGCATTTTAGTTTAGCGTTGTCTTTTGTAAGTTAAAATCTCTTTTGCCTTCCTCCTCCTCTTTAGTTTCAAGTGTTACAAGAATTAAGGATAACATGATCCATTTTCTATCTCATTTTATTAATTTATCATCTCTCAGCAACTATTTGTGCAATGCTGAGATTAACAGGTCTTGCCATTCTTATAATCTTTAGCACATTATTGTTTGTGTCATACAGATTCATATAAAGATTTTTGTGTATGCACTTAAAAAATTAAGTTGAGATACCACTTTACAATGCTAAAAATGATACTGAGGGACTCTGTTGAGAATCTTTACAAGTAATTACATCAAATCACTAATCTTTGGAGAAATGCCACCATATTATCAAAATAAATAAGTTATGGAGTAAATACTAGAGGTTAGTAACCTTGTATTGTAGGTCTTTAATGTTTTGGTGTTAATATAATGTAGTTACTATTATGACAATGTTTTATCTATATTTTATTGTAGTCATGTAAAACAAACTAAGAAAGTGGTGGAAATTTAACTACATTTGACTATCTCAGTCATTTGAAATCACTTGAAAGGCCTCATGCATTTTTTTCTAATTAACACTGTAATCAGTCTCTTATGGTAATTCTAAAGTACAGCAAGATTAAAAGAAAGAAAGAAAGATTAGATTGGAAAAAAACTGTACATAAATCTGGAACTTAACTAGTTAATCCCAATGTACAAAATAAAATAAAATTCAGGCAGTAGAACTGTTGTCAATAAAGCAATTTATTGACTAGAGAATTACTTCAAAGTGAATATGAAATCACATATACAGGTATGCACTTAGGCAAAAACACATTCATAGGTGTGAGAATAAAAGTATAGAAGTTTTTGGTTAATAATAACATTTATTTTTTTAATTTATTTTATCTCAAGGCAGTGTACAATAAAACAGTCAATAAAAAGAGATGCACACAAATTAAAACTGTAAATAAAGCAAAATTAAAAATCTAGAGTATTGTATAATAGGTTGATGATAGGATTTGAAAGTGCTGGAAGATAATTTCTGCATTCTGGACCAACAGAAAAAGAGGCTTTGACTCCCAGTTTTTGGAGCCTTGAAATGGGAACTGAAATAGGCCCAGAGTCCAAGTGGACATATAGTTGGATAGGGACTTCACAGCTCTCTGATGCAGTCAGGAGATAAAGTGTTTGGTCCCTTAAGTGCATGGAAGATCAAGCAGGTACAATTTTACAATTTTACTTTTTGGTTGAGATCTGAACAGCAGAGGTCTAAACATGCTGCAATTTGTTAAAAACATGTTTGCATACACCAGCAAGCACTCCATTACAATAATCAAAACTGGAAACGACACAAGCATCTATTAGCTTTCTCATATCAAACTAGAAAACATGTATGGATATTTGCAAATGTTCCAAACATCAAATAACATACCTCAAAAGCACTGCAAACAAGAGCTTCAGAATGACCCCAAGATTCCTCGGCTAAGCACTTTGACTGATTGAAAGACATTAAAAGCCAAAATAAAGCTAATACATTTCTACTGTAACACTGATAAAGAGAGCCCATCAACATGACTTTGTCAGGTCTGTCAGAATTCAAATATAAAACATTTTGTTGCATCCATATTCTAAGCAGCAAGACAAAAAGGATAGTGCTTGATTAATGCCAGGTTTTGTGTGAACAAATTAGGCGTCATCAGCTGATATAACAATTATATCATTAAAATATCATATCAAACTGAATTATAGGACAGCAAGTGTGATTAAACTTGTTAATAGTGATCAGTTCAAACAAATTGTTTTCTACCAGCTAGATAAGATTCAATCCACAACAACACAGTTGCAGTAATATCAACTGCTCTTTCTAATCTCTTCAGCAAGATTGTATGGTCAACAGTGTCAGCACTTAGGACCAGCTAGACAGGAATTTATTTTAAAAACCCTGAATTATCTGTTGATCATTAGTAACTCTAACAAGCACGGTTTCTATATTTTGGTATTATCTGAATCCAGATGGAAAAGGGTCATTCAGATTATTTGCAGGTAAGTGAGCTTTTAATTGAACAGCAACAGTCAAAAGCCAAAAAGGATAACTTAGATATTTCTATTCTGCATTTTTTAACAGAGGGTTAATAATTGGAAATTTAGGGGTCAAGAGAACAATTTGGGAATTACAAATTTTGAACAAGTAGGGCTGTAAGTATAGGATCCAAGGAAACTGTGGGGGGTTTTGGCTTTAGTGATCATTTCAAGTAGCTGAAGAAGATAGACTCCATAAAACACTGCAAAGAGAGATGCACTAAGCTTGAGTATTCTCAGAAGTGGAATCACAAGATACAACCTGACTGTGGATGTCATGAATTTTAGATTAAAGAAGCTCAGAAAATGATTTCATTGGAGCAGACTCTGGTGCTGTTCATAACTGGATTTAAGAGTAGATAAATTGTGGAAAAAATGTTCTAGGATTACTCTTCCCTGCCTCAATTAGCTTTCTCAAAAAAGCTGACTTTGTAACAGTCAGTTCATAACTGTGGAATTGCTGGTGTTGCTTGAAGGCAAGTAAATGAATAGACAGATCATTGTCCCTCCATCTAATTTCAAGTCGACACACATGAGATTTCATGAGTGAAGACGGTTGTTGTACAGACTGATGTGTGATGTGCCTCTAGTTTTTTCTGGAGTCAAGCAATCTAAAATGCCCCCAAGTGTTAGGAATCCCTGATGGTGAGATATGAAGATCCTGTGCAGATGCAGGAGTAGGTAGATGACAAGGCAGGCGAACAATCCAATACGATAGGCGAGTTCGTGGTCCAAAGGAAAAAGGTGATTCAGAATCCAGGAAGTACGATAGAAGCGAACGGTCCGAAGCAAGAGGCAAGGTCGTGGTCAAAAGGAGTAAGGTACTGTAGGTCGGAACCCGGGAAGAACACGGGAGGCAAACAATCCGAGACGAGAGGCGAGGTCCAAAGTCGAAAAGCCAAAAGGGAAGTCCAGAATCCAGAATATACGAGGTACACAAAAACGCCAGGTAGAGCTCTCAACGAGTAGACTCAATACCGAGCAGTGGGAAGCGGGTTAGGATGATATAAATAGCGCAGCGTGCCGCACGGTAGAGTGTGTGCAGGTGGGTTAACGCATGCGGCGGCGCTTGTTATTATTAACCCGCTGCTGGTGCTGATTAGTTCGCTTAAGGGTTGATCTCCGCTGGCTGGTGGTTGTGACACCAAGGGTGGAACTGTAAACCAAAATGGAGTCTTCTTGTCTGTTTGGGGGCCATTGACAAGAGAAGAGACTGGGAGAGCATATTTGAAATTAATAGATTTGATGTCGTGAAAGCTAACAGCATGCAAAGGTCTATGAAACGTCCATATCAAAACAATTGACTATACAACCTGTAATTTACAAGGATCGAATCAAGGATGTGCAGATTATTAAACAGGCTAACAACATGTAAAAACAAGGTCAAATATGTAGTCTATGTCATATGTAGACAAATTTAAGTGCAAAAAAAAGCAACAAAGAAATAGAACAGCCAGAAATAACAGTGTGGAGTGTCAACTTGATTTAAAAATCTCCTAACATCCTAACATTAAGACAGTAAGACAATTTAAAGACAAAATCTCCTAATATCCTAACATTCAGACAGCAAGACAATTTAATTAACACAAAAAAGCCCCAATAAACAGAATTCTCCTTTGGTGGGCTGTAGACAAGTAGAGATAAGTTAGAAATTGGCCTCTGTGCCATTCATTCAAATTATTTCAGAACTGGCACAAGTCTCAGAACAGTGCTAAGTTAGTGTATTAGCAGCTCATCCTCTCTATCTGACACACAGGTTTTCTCTAGACAAAGTACCAAGCGGGAGTAACCTGATTTAGTAAATCATTGTAATTTTGATGAGGTTAAATATCCATTAAACATGTCCGTCACTTTCTCAATGAAAATGTGTTCAATGGTAATGACTTGCTCATCATGGATCAAGTGTCAAATTAAGCTACATTAACAGAAATTACACTGTTAGAATTATTGCATGATACAAAAAAAATGAAGATCAATATCAAGCTGTCTTGGCAAACTAGAACAGCTAGTTATCCAAAAGGAACCAATGTTACCGGTGTTTAATGTAGTTAAAGGTGGTATAGAATATGTGCTGATATCCAGGCCTGCATAGTACAGCTAACATAACAGCATTGACTTTAGATAACACATTGCCTTAGATTTTTCAAACCAATGAGACACTTTTAATGCAAAAGAAATGTCAAAGAAAAAAAATGGAAAGAAGATCTCAAAAATAAATTGTAGTTATTGTTATCACTGTCAGGACAATTTACGTGAATTATCAGTCCCCACATGCTAAACAAAAGCTTGGACAAGATAATAAAATACATATTGGAAAAAGTAAAGGTTTATTCCATGCTTAAAAGAGAACAAAAAAACACAATGTTTCGGCTGTGGAGCCTCCCACACAAAGAAGGCTCTACAGCAGAAACATTGTGTTTCTTTTCTTCTCTTTTCAGCATAGAATAAACTTTTACTTGTTCCTATGCAGCATACGATGCTGATGCAGCTATGTACTTGAACTAAAATACATATTGGACTTCTTTAGTCCAAAAAATAAACACATCCAAATATACAGTACAGACAGCACATACAGTACCACTTCACTGATATGTTGTTTCCAAACTAATATTTGTCATTTCTGGATGTGAGGTGAATGTCAATCTAATCCTTGCATTTGGAAATGGAACTGTTATACTGTAAGTGCACATAACATTCTTCAAACCAAAATCCTCTGTTTTATTTATCTTAAAAAATGTTTACTGTTTTTTTTCATTATAATGGTTTATCGTATTCTACAACTGTTAGTTCTGTTGACCAAAGAGTTAATTTTTAAACTTCCCCAGGGACTTTTCAAATCTAGTATTTTTCAGATTTGGCAACTATATCTTTTTATTTTCTCTTTGAAGACTTATAATATTTATACTTCTCATTTTTTTCCAACATGCATGCACAAGGGACTCTTAAAGTCATTTATCAGTTGAAGATGAAGATCTTAAAGAAATGTCTGATAGCCGACAGCTTTTGACACTTTTTATCTTACAGCCACCATGCACCACATATCATTAAAGACTGCATACTGGAGCTCCCGAAGCAAAAAAGAAAGAGATGTGGTAACACAGTCCTGAGAATTATCCTCAACTGAAGCAAGTTAAATGATTAAAGATTTCACAGAGATATGCTAAGATAATGGTTTTGTCTTGCAAATTATGATGTTCAGGGAGGAAAGTTAGTTTTAGAAAATCAAATACTGTCCACTTTATTCCACAGAGACCAACGAACACAAAGCGGGATACACCCTAGACTGGACACCAATCCTTCACAGGTCATACACACACTCGCATCAGAGTCAATTGTCCTAGAAGCCAATTAACCTAACTGTACGTTTTTGGACTGTGGGAGGAAACCCATGCGAACATGGGGAGAACATACAAACTCCGCACAGACAGCACCTCAGAAATTAACCTAGTGCCCCAGCCATGCACGGTAGCAATGTTAACCACTGCGCCACCATGCTACCAATAAAAACTTAATCAACTAAAAATAATATATTGTCTTTTAACACAAGAATAAATTCTATAAACAAAATGTGTACACTACAAATCTTCACTTTGAGCTAGAAAATAAAAGTGTATTAATTCTGAATAGCATTAATGTCCTAGATATACATTGTGTCAATACAGAAAAAAAAACATCCATTTTGTTTTGACTAAATCTATTAGAACTCAGAAAATAATGTTGCTGTATATCCTTCACAGGATTTAAATCCAGTTATTTTATTGACCCCAAAAATTAAAAAGACCTCCCAACAAATTGTTATTTAAACAGATGGTTGTTCCCCATTTCTTCTTCGATGTCGTCCTGCTGTATTACACCTTTAAAACAACTGCTATAACTGTCAGTGCTGAGGTCAGGATTAAATAAATAAATCTAATTTAACTATACTCATTTTCAGATGAGTGCTGAAGTACAGGATCAATGTTCTTCTAATTGAGTTTGAGGTCCATTTTTATGTAAGACGTATGAGACATCTATACAATTTTCTCCACTGTTATGACTGTGAAGGTGGTTTCTGCAGTTGAGGTGCACTATAGATACTGTATAATGGACTGAAGCTGGGGGATTCAGAGATTTGATATGCAATACCCTTTCCTTTCACTGTTGATGGAAAGTGCTTCAAGCCCTTTGGTCTGAGCCCCATGTTAAAATTGTATTTGATTTTTCTAGACTACTCAGGATTTTTTACCTCCTGGTACAAAAGTTTGACAATATACAGTAAAATGATGGAGCTTCTCACATCATCTGTGAGTTTAAATGAATGTCCAATCAGAGTGAACTCCTTGTACTGTACATGAATTAAAGGTGATTCTGAACTTAGTTAAGTATCAAAGTATCAGTATCAAAATGTTGAACTGCAATCCTGTCTACTCGGTCATTGAAGATCCTGTGACACTGCTTGCTTGACTAAATTCAAGTCTGTACTACCTAAGTATTTCCTAATTTCAACTGATGAATTCATTTCTCAGTTCTCTGACTAACCTGTTGTGTACTGGGGCTGCTGAATCATAATGCACTACTTCAGTGGTGGGTGATGTAGGACCTATTCGATTTGTAAAGGGCTATAGAAATGCAACAACCTATACTCCTAGAAGTAGCTCCAGGACTGTAGGAGTCCTTCTGTACTTCACCCTACATTGCACACTGCCCAGGTGCGAAGATGAGGGGGTGGACTTTGGAGCCCTCATTGTGGGATATAGATATTGTGTTTCTAAGGACTGAACTTTGAGAAAGGGGATAACGTGCTACAATGTATCTCAATTATATATCCCCTGTGCAGCCCCTCTAAGTGGGCAGGATGTTTTACAATAGATAATACTGCTAGGAGTACAAAGGATCTTATTTAGATCTCACCTGGACCCAGAGCATTAATTTCACACAAAAAATAAATGTTGGGCCACTGTTGTTTAATTTAATTCATTTGTGTGTTTGATACCACTTGATTTGTTTTTACTAGAGAAAATTGCTGCCATCGATCTATTGCTGCAAACATTTTGCATGTTTTTCTAAAAACAAGTTTAAATTAATTAAATGGCATCCTAGTTGCCAAGTGATTCAACTTAATTATATTTTATTTGCATATCATCCTTGAAGGCTCTGTCTTATTATATTTTATGTCATATGATCACTCTTATTTGTCAAATTGATTTCACTGCTTGCAAGAGTGTGCAGACTCCTCGCAACAACTGTTTTTAAGTCACAAGGACTAATTAAGGCCACAAGCTTTAGGTTTTTGTTTGACACACTGGAATGTGTGAATCATCATCACTTTTATCTCAAAATGACACTGCACTCAAAGCAATTAGTATGAATTATGTAATCTGAGGTGACTTTAAACATTTACTTGAAAGGCTATATGTTTATTATTTTCATCAAGTGTAAGTGTCTTTGATAATGATAGAGTGGCTTATTATTCCAATTATTTTTTTCATTTGAACTGTTTTTTATTTGAAATAAATTTATGAGAAATTCATGTCTTAAGTGTCTTTTATGTAACTGTGCGTGGGGTGCACCATTCAATATCATTATCTCTGGTTCTTTCATGAAAGACGAACAGTACCTTTAACATATGCTTTTCAATATCTAAAAACACAATCTGTCTTCATCCTTTGGTAACAACAAATTCATTTTAGGAATAATGTGTTTTTTGTATACACTCTGTTGCATAAGTATTCAGACTGTTCCTATCCTAATATTCTATTAATTAATATTAATATTACAGAATGATGCATACACTTTTCTTTAAGCTTAATATTTTCTTCATAACCTGAATGCTCAGAGTAAAGACATCTAAGGATAAGATCATTTAAAGTAAATATCAGCAAATAAATAGAATAAAGGAAATCTGTAGATAGCATATCCAGATCTGTGAAATATTGTAAATATTTGGGAGAAAGAAAGCAAGCGGGATTTTGTGACATTCTGCTCCACTCCCATTCATTAAATCATAAATTCTATCAGGTGTCTACCACTGGCCGACACTGGTCCATGGGCTGCTCCTAAACAAACACAGTTTAAGAACTACTAATGGGCAAAAGGAAATTACTTTGTACTCAAGATATTTTATAAAACTGTAATCAGATTTGACTTTTAATGTACACAGCTGAGTTTAACTGTCAAAGTCATTTGTTTTGCTTTCATCGCCAACTCAGTAAAAATGTTTTGAGAACATTAGTTATGCACATTGAGTGTTATGTAAGCCCAATTTTGATCTACATACTGTACATATTGTACGCTCCTAGGAAATTCTCACAATGATGCTAAGCACTCAGTGAGCTGAGTCTGCTCTATGAGGCTCAAAGAATCATCAGAAAACAACTTTTTAAACATGAAGCAAGCTGAAATGTTTCAAGTATGAGAGAATTAACTGGAGTGAAAATGTATATTGGCAGAACAAGAAGAACTGGAAACTGTTTCATATTTTTCTCTGAAGAATACAGAATAAATAGTTGACACAATGAATGAACAATAAATCTGTATTCAAGGCAGTGTCTCTGGCCACAGTTAAATGCATTATTTAATAATACATTTTTTTATCATTACTACTAATAATAAATGCAATAATAAATTACCATGTATTTATGGTAGAAAAAAGGAACGTGTTGTTTCTGCACATGGTTAAGTATTGCTGTATGTCAGTATTTACAGAAAGCACAAATTGTGTCTATTTAATTTTTTTGTTAGATCAACTGTTTTTCTGTTGGTTCCAATACTATTGTTTCATTTTCTTTGTTCGGCTTCTTATTTTTCATCTTCAGCTTGTTGAAGATATTTTAAGACGATGTATGTGATGTTCTGAATGCCTAGAGTAATTTTAGGAAAAAAATATGCAGATATTTTCAGAAATGTTTCCCTTGACCACTGAATGTACTGTATAGTCCACAAGAGCTACAAAGCTGTTATAGCATGTGACTTTGATTTTAATGGGCGTTTAGACATTTTCCAACCATTGTGTTAACAGTCAAAAACTGCTCTCTCTTGAGAGCAGAAACATTTTGGGAATCCATGCTTTTATTGTCTTGATCTGGTTAAATTCAAAGGGAAGACATTTAATTTTTCTTAGATCAATTTATTGTACACTCATTATACAGTATGGCTGGTGCAGACATTAAAAGAGCCTAAATTGTGATTTAGTTTCATGCAGAATTGTAATCATTACTGGGAAAACCTACAGTATACAGTATTTGTTTGTTCTAATTACAGTCAAGGCAATATTAATTTAATTTAGGCAGGTTTAATGTTCTGAGTAAGTACTATTTTTTAAATTGTAACTCAGGGAATATAAATATATAAACTGAATATAAATTAAATATTCATATATATAGGTT
Source organism: Atractosteus spatula (assembly GCF_055471065.1). Lineage (NCBI taxonomy): Eukaryota > Metazoa > Chordata > Actinopteri > Semionotiformes > Lepisosteidae > Atractosteus > Atractosteus spatula. Next base: position 29,908,151 of record NC_142707.1, read on the forward strand.
TTTTATTTTTTTTGATGATGCTTAATCATACTCTGTGCTTTGTGTGTATGATATGTGTTTTTTACTTTAAAAAAGTTCACAAATGCTCATATTTTTCATTCGCTTTCTATCAGATTATTTCATTCACAAGACAAGCAATATGCATTGATGTGAGACAAACAAATTAAATACTGTGTAACATATATTCTAAATGCACAGCCTACAGTACCTATTTGTAATTCCAGAGATTTTTCTTGTTCTAAAAAAGGTAATTTTGTGCGAGCCAAATTTATTTTTTTCTGCTATATTGTGGAACAATTATACTGTATCCTTACAATTGTGTTAGCTATTGATGTAGACATTGCAGCAAGATATCTAATATATGTATGACTTTAATTTATTGGTACACTATTGGGAATTTTAATATGGTGGATCGAATCCTTCACCATACAGTATATGTTGCCAGATAAAACAAATGCCAATGGATTTGGCATGAAAATGGAAATTAATGTCAGCTTAACAGCAGCTTTGCAGATTCACGCATTTCTAATAAAGCAAGATAATTCTGTAGTATATCATAAAAGCTTATTAGAGGACTAATTAAAGGAAATCTTATTACTGGATTGAATAGGTAAGCTGAGGTTTAAACTAGGTGAAAACACATTTTTAGCAGAGAACTCAAAATCAAGTTTCATGAAGGTGGGAAGTTGTCAAGGCCTGTTAAGATTCCTGCATCCTCCACTCTCAGCCAGCAAGGCTTTGGAAACCAAATCCACAATGTCAGAATGGGTGGAAGAAGATAAAACACTGGAAGACACCTTGAAATATCTCAATGGCTCTGCTAGAGGACAATGCCTGCTGCAAAATCTCCATTTATTTTTATCTCTATGCCACTGGGTCAAAGGCCCTTACTGTCAAGATATGTGTGGAAGTGCAATGGTTTTTCCACAATAAAAGATGCCATGTTACATTTTAACACTAGGTTAATCGGTAAAAGTTCTAATTCCCACAAAGGACTCCAACATGAGGGGACTGAACAAGCAGAAGTCTCACAACGGATGGGACATTCAAAACTTGTTTTTTGTCTTTTGCTTGTTTCTCAGTCCAGTATCCCACTCTGTACCTTGTCTTATTTTCTCATCTAAGAACATTACTTCAATTGGCAAAATGTGCCATCATGCACATGGCAAATTCAATTACGTGTGCCATATGTGCTTCTGATTAGATTTATAGGTTGTCCCTGCGTTTTACATAAGATAGATATTCCCTAGAAATAGTAAAAGCATCTTAACAATTTCAAATAAAAATAAATCACAACAAGCACAGAAGTGGCAAAAATTAAATGAAATAAGCATTGTCTTTAAAATATTACAACTGAGAAATAAAATGCTTTGTGACCAAATCCAACCTGAAGTTGTGATGTAACTGTTTTGCAAACAGTTTTTTTTTGCAAAAAAATACTTTAGATGACAGGGAAATATACTGAATAAAAAAATGAACTGGATATGTAATGATTTTCTCTTCTCATTTCAAATAACCTGTCAAAGTCAATATACCTTTGGTGGACAGAGAAAGTAGTACTCCATATACAAATGCATGGTAGAGATATTTATAACATACATACTGTATAAGATTTCAAACAGAGTTATCTTGTGTAATAGGCTCTTGCACAGTTCTCCACAAGTTTCCCACAGGATCGAGAACCAGCTCACAGAGAGGGGTTACATACTGTAAAAAACCATGCTTGTATTCTCCCTTTTAAATGTATGTGATCTTCTGCTGCACATTTGCTGCAAAGTATCATGCTATTCATTCGTATAAATCTCTTCACACCTGTACTTTGAAATTGTCTAAAAAGTAGATATGCCATGAACTGGGCAGAAGCTTTTGGCTGTAGTTTTAGTTGCTTTGATTCTATGAATAGAGCATCACTCCCACTTACTGGCCCAGCCATTGGTAGCCATTAAATTTAAATCAGCTATAGAGCAAGAGTGTCATAATGCCATTTTCTAGTTTTCTCTTATCTTCATGTTTCTATTAACCTAAAGTCTTCCAGTACCTGACAGATGCCTTTATTTGTAAATCACACTCACTCTATAGAATTCATAATGCATGGGACCATCTGGGCATGTGTTAGGACTCATAAAGGATGTGACTTTTCCTCCCTGTACATCAAAATGTCCTTGAGGACTAGAGCCCCATCAGCCAATGGGGAACTTAATTTCAAAGCCATAGTCAATATCTTGAACACCTTTGAACATTTTTGGTCACCATGTTACATACTGTTAATAACAATATCAATTTATAGTTGTTCATGGTGTCTAGTGAATAAGAATGATGGGACGATTGCCAATGACTAGCAATATTGCAAATTACTCCTTTTACCGAATGGCTTATGGTATCCCTACACTGGAATACTTTAGAACAGGGATACTCATTTTGCAGACCCACCCATCCGTTCCATTGTTGTTTGCTGATTTAAACAGCTCCTTTATGGCAACATAGCTTATTCTAATTAGCAACTGAATGATGTAAGAGCTGGTTGTAGCAAAAATGTGTAATCAGGAGCAGGCTGGTGGGGCCACAAGCTGAGCAGCCCCATATTAGACAGATTTGTACCTTTGTTACAGACAAATTATTATATATATTTTTTCTTTCCAAGTGACTTAACCCTGAGAAGGATGTTGTACAATAGCTCAAATACAAGACAACCCCCCTCCCACCTTAAAATGCAAACTACTTTGCATGCAACTACTTTTTATATATCAGGATGTATATATTCAATATTTTTATTTAATTTTATCTAATACTTTAGCATGGGTTTCTAGCATTTAAATGTAACTATACAGTATGTATCATTAGAAAGCACCCTGGAATTACTGCTCAGAGCTACTGTATCTATCCTGTATAGCAAAAAACAACTGGGAAGAGGTCCCCCATGCTGATAATGTTTGGGGATATTTATTCATGTCAGGTTATGCTCCTCCTCTGCTCCTTACTGCGGATATGAGTCCCTCAGGACTGCAGTTTGCTGCAGGTGAAGTCACATAACAACTGGAAGACAGCAAACTTTCTAGACTATACACAAGCAATTGAAATACATTTTCTAAAGTAATTTGGAACTAATATATTTGGATAGAAATATATTACTTCACTGATTATAATAGGAGTAATTTATCTTCACAGTGTTTTCTCTCTAGTCCTGTACAATTGAAATAATTTAATTCAGCTTTTGTTTCTTAATTTTGCCATCATGGGACAAAATCAATTTATCCATTCATAGAAAGCTGCTTATTTCCGGTAACGTTTGTGGCAACCTGGAGCCTAATACACCCTGCCTGTAGCATGATACACACAGTGACAATTCTGAGACACCAGTTAGGTGTGCCAACATTTGCTGGGCAGTGGGAGGAAATTGGAAAATGCCATAGCATTATGCTACCCAACAGGGAGCCTGTAAACATCATAAACACTGTGAACAAGCTTTGTTCTAGCTCCTTGTCAGGGCAAATATTCCAAACTTACTGCCATTAATAAAGACGAAATCCTTCTCACCAAAAACACAGAAAGATAGTTCACACTTATTAACACAAATGAATATTTAATGAATACGCTGAGAAGCATACTGACCTCATCAAATCGGGCTTCATCTTCACAGTTCTCTAAAACCCGTGTGTAAAATGAAAGACCTAGAGGGGACAGCAGAAAAGCAGAGTGGTTTCAGTGTTAGAAAAATCAGCATGACTTTGTCAAATAAAGCTGTAAAGAAATAAAAATATTAAAAATCTAAAAATAAGATTTTGAGAGTCATGCTATTATGATTACAATATACAGTAACATTTTTAGATTTTTTAAGCAAGAAACATCTGTAACAGATTCTGTTATATGGCATTTTTTATTCACCTATTTCTTCAGGTGAATGAATAAATCTGGGGGTATAAATCCATATATACAGTAAATATATAAATCTACTATATAAATCCAGTAGTACAAGATAGAAATTAATTATCAATTTGATTTATTATTATTTTAAGTAAATACAGAAAAATATAAAAACAAGGATAAGTGAAAAAATGTTACAGTCCCTGTTTAAATGTTTAAACCCTAAGGTGTTCTCCTCTAATATTACTTTTTTACATTTTTTTTACATTTTCAAATTTCAAAACAAAATCAGTAGGTATTGTGGCCTCTTTATAAAAATAATCTAGTATGATTGATCTGATCTTTGTGTTTCATTATGCTCTTATGTACCACTGAAGCCTAACCTATAAACTACAGTTCTCAGGACTGATAAATTACATAGATACAGTAACTGTACTTTCACCTGTACACAAAGTGGGTACATTCAGTGCACTACAAAAATGCTTTTAACAAATGAGTCTTTATTTTCTTAGTCCTCCTGTGCCAAGAGAATCATTTTAATAAAGAACATATCACACGTGTATGCCATATAATATGTTTGTAACTATACTTAAAAGTTCTCTACTTTTTGGAATGGACAGTAGATTGTACCAAGCAATATCTGAGAAGTTAACCTGATGATGTCTGAATAACTATAAAGAAAATTAAATTAAATAGAAAATCAGTTCTAGAAATTGTATTACATTTAGAATGTTCTCTGTTAGAACCACTTTGCAAGTATTTATTTTCCGTAAATACACCCAGAAGTTCATCTTGTCTAACCAGAACTGTATTATTTTCTGAACAAGTCAATTTTCTATCCATCCATTTTCTAACCATTTTATCCAATACAGGTTTGAGGCAGAGCCAGAGCCTATCCCGGCATGAAGTGGGCATAAGGCTGGATACACCCTGGATGGAATACCAGTCCATCGCAGGGCACACACTGACACACACACAGACACAAACATGCACATACACACAAGAGAGTCAACTTTTCAAGTCGCCAATTAACCTACTGTACCAGTATGTCTTTGAACTCTGGGAGAAAGCTAGAACACCTTCAAAAAACCCACACAAAGATGTGAAGAACATAGAAAAAAAGGAAAAAAGCTGCACATCTCTAGTATGTGTCTTCCTACAGTACATACACACACACACCATCACCTTCTTTACTGTTTTAAAAACACTTTCGCTGTGAATATACAGGTAAGTGTCCAGATCTATCATGCTGTAATAAAGTGATCAATTCTCTGGTATGATAGCTATGGATGATTCACAGCTGATTAATTGCAGGACAACAGACACAGGGAAATTATTATTTTTCATATCTTCTTGCATAAGTGATGTGTAGAGGTTCAAGTGTGGAGCTGCATCAGCATGCAAGCTGCCGAGGAACAAGCAGATTTTTTGCATGAAATTAACCTCTAGTTGTTAAGGGTGTGTATACAGTACTGCTTATCCATTAGTACAGTACTTTATATCAGGTACTGTATGTTAGAGCAACTGTAATTTAAACATTTCACAATATTAATTTGCCGAGGTGCTGACAAGTCAATTTAATTTCATGCATTTTACATAAAGGATGGGTCTTCTTTCCTTGTTAAGGATGAAAACAGATGGTAATGTTTCATTATCACTGTTGTAAGACAATTTCCTTTCTTTTCAGAAATCCAGAAAAAAACCTGAATTCATATAACCACAGCCTTAAAGCCCTTATATCCAAAAAATACACAATCTTCAATACCCTGAATGTTAGGAAATAATAGTATAAAGTGATTTTAGATTATAGGATGCCAATAAATTCAAGAATACAATCTGGTTACTAATTAATTTATTTAATTCATTGTCATCCTTTATAAAATAAAGTAAGGCCATAAGTATCACGTTTAACTAACAATCAACAGTAATTAGAGGTTATTAAAGGTGAGAACACGGATGGATGCACTTTAAAACAGTTCATGTAATTATTAAATCAGCTATAAATTGTCTCAGGCCTGGATTTAAAACAAGTTTTGCAACCTGTGCCAACTGCAAATTCCAAATCAAATGTGTTGGTTTTCCAAGGTGCCAAAGAATCTGCTGGAATCAGACACCTAACATGAACCGGTTCATTTGGAATTTCACTATTGACATAATCAGGGCATTAGCCTTGTTCATTTTGTGCCATAAAAAATAAATTGCAGATTAGACTAATATCAGGCAACACCTGAATCGATAAATGGTGAGTTTTATTTTCAACTACATTTCTGGGTGCAAAAAAAAAACATTTCCGAAACTATATAGTTATTCCAAAACCAATTATCTCCATAATACATCAAAAGCACAGACTTGTCTAATCCACTCCTAAAAATCTAATTTAATCCCCTGTTAGATTTGATTTAGTCTTGATTGTTATTTTTCTTACTCTACTACTCATTATTCTTATAATTCACAGCTTTCATCACTCAGGGGCAGCCAGGAGAATTCTGAGGGTTGGTGGCTGACGTTCAAGTGGTGAAGGCTGTGAATCAAAAGAACAATGAGTTTGAATGAAACAGGCTATACCTGGAGAGTAGCAAGATTCACTAATGGGTTATCTTATTGTGAGTAAGCTTCCGTGATTTTCATTGTAATCGGTGTGCATATAAGCTTTTCTTCATAGCAGGGAAAAATTGAGGAATATCAAAAATATTAAATTCATAACTGAAAAACCGAACCCTATTTAATCATGTCCCAGGGCTATAACACAGCTTTATAAGGTCAACAACATCCACCTTTCATATCTCTTTGGTTTCTGCTGTTGCATCTCTTTCTTTGAACACGTAAGTAAAATAAAGATAAATTGTTGAATGGAAAATCTTCAAATCTGATGCCATGAAAGACCTTTGAAGATGCAAGCACTTCGAGACAGGTATCCTTCAAATGTGATGTTTAGAACACAATTAAATACACAGCAAGTAAAACTCATGAATGTGGCAGAACCATGTAATAAACCACATACATCTTAAAAGAACACAGGGTAGCAACATATAAAGCCTTAATGCTGACATTGGATTATTATAGCTTGTAGATCAAAACCATTTGTTTTTAATGGGCAAAAGAACTTGTAGATTTGCTCCAGATGTTAGAATAAATTCATTTAAATTGATTAAGCTAGCAATAGGTTAATGATAATTAAAGCTGGAAAACTGCATATCTACTGTATTCATTAAAGTTTTATTTTATACTATATTGAAGGGCATTTTTAAATAAGCAAAGAGAAGACCTGAACTGTCTTTTAATTGATGTTTGGGACAAATCTCACATACTGATACAAGACACTCACATACAAGACATACCGTATAGTAAAGTATTGTCAGAACTGATTGCATAATAATATCTCAAATCCATAAATAAAACCAAAATCTCTGCTCCACAACCTGACATACCACATGCATCTGGAACAACGAAGCTGTTCATAGCATTTTCCAAATGACATTTAGCATTACGACACAAGAAACAGAGCTACATGAAGCTATGCTAAAAACAAATCTTCTTGAATGGTACATGGTTCATTAGGCAACTGTCAAATGTATGGAAATAAACTGCACTTTGGAATTATTGACATTTTTTAAATGAAGAGATAACAAAGTGTAATATCCCTATGATTAAATGTTTTCTGAATAGCTTTTCTAAATGAACCATTCATTACTAGGATTTATTGCCTTTTCCCATACTAGGCTTCCTAATCCAGTAAATACCAAAACATATTAACAGTAGTTTTTCATCAGGTGATAGACATTTTCTGCAGAAAGGCAGACCAGTAATTTGCACAAAAGGCTAAAGGATAATAAAAAAAAACCTGGATTAGACTGGAAATCTGAGCTTTGTTCACTATTACTTGTCATATAATATAATCTGACATTTCTATAATTTTTCAAAATAAGCACTGTAAAGTTTTTAATGAAATCAATATTGTCATGATTACATATACTGTATGTGTTTCACTCAAGATCATAACCTTTTGCCTAGTTGGTTGTTAATTGTCACTGAGATGGCTTTTTTCTGAATGTTGTTATAAAGTGTGTGAGATCACACACTGTAGACACACATTCCCAACTACTCAAACAGTGCAACTGAATAAATGCATCTCTATCTGAAAATGTATACAGTATATGCATAGCATAACCTCAAAGCAGTAAAACTGTTTGGAACTCAATTGGCAAGGCCACTAAGCCCATTAATTTTCATGTGACATATTAACGAAGGGACACTGCCAGCTCACGTTTCCATAGTAACTCATTATTATTACTAGTATTGCTGTAAGATATTTTTAACTGTATATTGTTGTTAAGACTTAAGATGAGGGGATACCTGTGGGGCCTATATTACAACTTTACCACTGAAACACAACTTCTTGAGTTTTAATAATAATTCACAATTTATTGATATTCACAAAAGGTATGCATTGGGTAATTATTACTAAAAAATGGTCATTAGAACATGGCCATCCTTTAGGACACTGGCCGTCCTTCATGTGTTAAGTGTTTATTACCCATACATAAACATATGCCTTACAGATGTCCCATACTATGTTCTATACAAACAGGTGTACTACAGTATGTTGTTACACTTTTCTTTTATGGCTCTTATCTTTCTTATACTTTATATTTCTGTTATGCTTAAAATTGTTTGACTGCTAAAATGTCCTGTTGTCTGACTGATACTGACACACGCTAACTCATGTCCTGTACTCAGTTCAGGCCAAGGCGTCTGGCAATTGACTGCCACAGGTCAACTCTCAGCCCCCACAAAGTGAAAAAGTCTTCTGGGAAAACAGGGTCCCTTTGGGATGAGATCCCCTGCTGTTATTCTAGATCTTATCTTGAAAGCAACATTCCAGTGACGTCATCTGGGATGTGAGCACTCTCCTTCTGGAAATGGAGGTGGAAATGATATGAACGATATGAAAGAAGTGTTTTGATTTGTGAATGCTTTGTTGCTGGTAAAGAGCTATCCAGATGAAAAATGATGGGAAGCACAGCTGCTCTTTAAATGTTTTTACGATAAAATGATCTAAGTACAGTCAATGTATTGATTTGAACCTTTATTTGTGGTTCAGATCGAACTATATGCCACTATAAGTCTTAAAACCATATTACTAGAAAGTAATACATTTACATTACACAAAAAATAAATATTGGTATTATCCAAATAAAAAAGCGAAATAATTTCCTATTTCATTGTGACATGCTTTTTTACTCATGCGTGGTTTGAAAGGAGATATTGTAGAAAACTGTCTTCCTGCAAATCAGAGCAACATCCTTCATGGAAAGGAATTCATATTTCATCAAATATGTAATCTCTACTAACAAAAACCAACATTTTTGCATTACAGCATGTACAACCCATCAGATGGGAAAGATACTGTATAAAGCGATCAAACCAAGGACCTCTTCAATAGTATCAAGCTAATCAAGCTAAGAAAAAAAGGAAATCATTTACAATAAATACAGTATGTTTAAAGAATAAATTTGATGTATTTGCAAGACAGCAGCGTTATATACTGCCTGTACTACTTTTTTAATTTTGAATTGCAATAAGTACTGTAAATTGCTCCAATATGTTTGCTGCTATTTTCAGTTCTAACCATTAAAAAAGGACAAGATTAACTTCAAAAACATCCTTTCAAATGATATAAGTGTGAAATGTGACAGGTAAACAAATTATTGCTGCCTAGTACATGGAAGCTCATTAGAGGCTCTCCAGCTCGTGACACAGTGTGACACTTTCATTTCCCACTTTGTCTTCTCACACTCAGCCCAACTGAATCATTTCTGTAGAGTATTGTTGGTTTTGGGGCTAATCAAGGCATCCTCAGGAGAGCTGTAGAAAAACAGCACCACTGAAAACAGAAACAACAATGACAAAGCTGACAGAATCAGCCAAAACCTTAGAAACAAATGCAGGAAAGTAGATGAAAATGGAGACAATAAACACTACCACTTTCAGATGTGAAACATCATGTTCTTAGGAACCTTGTTTTACATAATCAGAGTGGAATTTCAAGTAGAACAGTAAATATCTGGACATCCTAGAATTCTGAAACATTCAAAACTTTCAAAATCCCTACATGGCATTAAAAATATACATCAACAATAGTAAGATCACTATATAAGACACTGCAGCTTTAAAATGCAACACATTTATTTATCCTTGAAGTTCTAAATAAAGCATTAATGTCTGGTGGTTATTTTGTTGCGGTTGTTTATTGATAGTGCCCACTAAAACACTGAATAATGCCACCACATTAACAGCAGCAATGAAATATTGTAATGAAATTGTGAGTTTTTAACAGTGAACAACCACTCTTCCCTTTCACAGATGATGAAAGAGCACTATTAGTAGACTAAAATTTACCAGATAACCAGAGCTGCATAATTGTACTATCAAACAATTTTGATATTCCTTTGTAAATAGCCTTTTATCAGTCATATAATTAAAGCTGGGTGATGAACATTAGCTTTTACACATTTCTGTGCCCATGCCAACACATTGAAAAGCCTGATCTGTCATGGAAAGCATGGGATGCTATGCAGTTCTGAATCCGAGATTTGGAGTATTACTACTCAGTCAATAGTCTCTAATGGACTGAGACAGATTTCCTGTGTCTTTACACTCAGGATATCCCTAGGCTGCAAAGAAAAATTCATTTTCAGATTATAACCTTCCATGATTTCAGACTCAAATATAACAAAAATTTTAAAAAATAATATTCAGTATTTAAATCTAAAAATCTTATTTAAGCCTTGTACATGAAACGAATGATCTGCCAATATCCTTGTGCTCAAGTAATGACATTTGTGCACAATTGAGCACAATGTTAGTGTTCTCTCATCTTTGCTACATTACTCTTTTTTAACTTAGACTGATTGACAACATTTCAATGCTATCTTTCAGACTTTCTTTGTGTAGTTGGTAAAAGGACTCTTTGGTATCTAATTTTAGTTCATGCACAGCTACTGTATCATGATCAACTATTTGCTCAGTACTGTTGTAAATTAGATACGAGGTTAGCCTTTTTTAGACAAAAACAACAAAACGACACAAATGTTAATAAAATAGACAACTGTATGATCAGAAACTGCTCATGTTTGTTTTTATACATTATCTAAACTAATACATTATTAAGTGCTGCAGTAAAAGCCGCTGTGGGCTAAAGAGAGTAAATCTCAATCATGGTTAAATCATGTTAAAAAGGGGAAAAGTATCCATCTAGGAAAGAGATAAAACTTCTACCACCAAGGAGCTAAAATAATAAATCTGCACATAACACAGCAGTCCTATATTTAACTGCACTTAACTCAGTACTACCATCTTTCCTGCTATATGGGCAATTCAAGCTACAGTACAGGCTGTTATTTTTCTCTGCTGCTTCTCAGTTTGAAAACTATTACACAATGCGTAAAAAAATAAAAATGCCAAATAAAAAATTTATAAAAGTATGCCCTGAAATTAAAATGTATTTAAAACAGTGTTAACAACACAAACAAAAGGTATTCAAACTGGAACAAAATTTTGTGTGAAACTCTCCAGATGACACCACAATAATTTGTTTTAACACATCAGCATTAGGAATATGCTTGGATTTGTCAGATAAAGGCATAAAAGCAGCATGTTAATGGTTGAGGATTTTAATATAATAAATTGGTTTTGTATGAAGTTATGTGATGTATTCACCACTTCTGTTATTGTTGCGTGAACAAAGAATTTAAAATATACCACAATTTCAGACCTCATTTTCCTTAAGAAAAAGTTCAGGCTTTACTTAACAAAACCATTT